>NC_090651.1:33817465-34067930 GCF_040937935.1 Hyperolius riggenbachi | reverse complement strand
AAAGCTTGCTATTGTTTACTTCAAGGAATTATTTAGCAGCAGTCCTTAAATGGAGAAATATATGGAGGCTGCCATATTTATTTCCATTTAACCAGCTGAGCGGTCTGGACGAGCTCAGCTCGTCCAACACCGCCAGAGGCTGCCGCTCAGGCCCTGCTGGGCCGATTTTAATGAAATAAAAAGCAGCACACGCAGCCGGCACTTTGCCAGCCGCGTGTGCTGCCTGATCGCCGCTGCAGCGCGGCGATCCGCCGCGTGCAGCGGCGAAAGAGGGTCCCCCCAGCCGCCCGAGCCCAGCGTAGCCGGAACAAACAGTTCCGGCCAGCGCTAAGGGCTGGATCGGAGGCGGCTGACGTCAGGACGTCGGCTGACGTCCATGACGTCACTCCGCTCGTCGCCATGGCGACGAGGTAAGCGAAACACGGAAGGCCGCTTATTGCGGCCTTCCGTGTTACTTCTGGCCGCCGGAGGCGATCGGAAGAACGCCTCCGGAGCGCCCTCTAGTGGGCTTTCATGCAGCCAACATTCAGTTGGCTGCATGAAATAGTTTTTTTTTTATTTAAAAAAAACCCTCCCGCAGCCACCCTGGCGATTTAATCAGAACGCCAGGGTGGTTAAAGCAGACATGAACGCAGCACTTCCTCTCTGCTCTAAAAGATAAAGCAACAGCATAATAACCTTTAAAGAAAAAACATTTCTTAGTTACAGCTGATACAAACCCTGCAATAAATCTGCAGTGTTTCTACTTCCTGTGGCAGAGGAGATTCCTAAGCTGACAGCTGAGAGATCAAATTACAGTGGCGATTAGTCACAGATGAGGGAGAATTAGACAGGCCAAACTCTCTGAATACATACAGGGTGCGTTTCTCTAGGTTTTCCTTCTGTCCTGTGCGAGAGTTCAGGTCCACTTTAAATTTTGCATCTCTCACAGAAGGGGAGACACCAGAAAGCAGACAAAAACTCCAAGAGGTTCTAATCTCTTACCACACTATCCAAAATGAAAATAATAAAAAAAATTCCAGTAGTTGCGGTTTAAACGGCTTGGAAAATAACCCGAAACGGCAGCGGGGACGGACGCAGTGACACGTCTCTGGCACTCTGCACATCACAACAACGCCAGCGCCAGGCTGAGGACGGGGGACTGACTCATGGAGAGTAACTGGCAGACTGCCGCACACCTCTTCAGACTGGCATAAACACCCGCGTCTGCCCATAGGTGTGGCATGTCAGGGACACTAAACACCGCGCCGGCCCCAGTGAAGGCCTGTGACACACACATGTACTGGGCTGCGAGCCATCCCTGCTGCAGAGCCTGAGGACAGGTGACATAATGATCTCCATCATAAAAGCAGACTGTCTTTCACAACAACACTAACCCCCCCCCCCCCCCCCCTCCGCTTATGTCACTGTTCTGCTTCATTGTTTTCAGTGCGATGACTTCTACACGCAGGAGACACGAGATAAATAGTTGTACCAACATGAAAGCAGCTTCTTGGATCATTCCAACGCTTAGAGAGACACCCAGTGGCCGGGAGCGGCTGTAGTCTCACGTCACAAATACAGACTGCACTGCCAGCCAGAAGTATGGGAACACCCTGTGCCGATTAATATTATTATTATTGATTTATAAAGCGCCAACATATTCCGTGGCGCTGTACAAAGTGAGAAACGAACATGGGGTACATAATACAGACAATAGTGTACACTAATATACAAGATACATAATTAGTGACAAAATACAAAAATGATACAAAATACAGAATACAAAATACAGAAGTGGTAATGACAGTGATAAAAGTAACATGATGAATACAATGTATAATGATTTCCAAGACACAAAAGGGGGAGAGAGCCCTGCCCTTGCGAGCTTACAATCTAAAGGGAATGGGGGGGGGGGGGGGAAACAAGAGGAGGGGTAGTATACGATAACATATATAGAGGCAGTGTGTTTTAGGATACCTAGTAGGAGTGCAATTTGGTCTTAGGACAAAGGGAAGTGGCTTAAGGTAGCGCATATGCTGGTCGGAACAAATAAGTTTTTAGAGAGCGTTTAAAAGTAACAAAGGTTGGCGAGTGACGGATGTGTTGTGGGAGGGGATTCCAGAGAAGGGGTGATATAAGAGTATGTGGCCCTTACTCAATTCACTTTTTCTCCTGTTTTCTCCTGGGACATGTTTTTCATTTTCTGTTTAAAATAACATTCTTTTCTAAATTATAATAATAAATAGCAGCCTTTTTTCAGCTGCATGATGACAAAAATAAAATATTTTACATTTATTGGAGGAACCCCTCCCTTCCTTTCATATTGTCGGGACACAATCCGGCAGACTGGTGGAGTAGGTGGTGTCCGGCAAAGGAGGAATTGCTAATGGCTGCCCCCAGTATAATCCTAATTATGAGAAGAGAAGGGTGAAAAGCATGCACTGAAATGCTCATAGGCTTGAAGGAGTGTTTATTTATCTTTGTATGTGTCCGAGTGGTGCAACTAAATATTTTGAATTAAAAAAATGTTTGGTTTGGGCCCGCTTTAACTGGTGAGACCTAAGCTTCCTGTACAAGCTGCTACCTGATCAATGAGAGAATTTCCTTTTATCTGTGACATGCTTGTGCATAGCGGCAACACTACAGTATCATGCAGGCTACACGGAAATATAAACAGAGGAGCACACTATCAGTACTGTATTTACATTAACTGATGAGACCTATGCTTCCTGTGCAAGCTGCTGCCTGATTAAGGGGCCCATACACCTAACGATTTTCCCGCCGATATACAGCAGATTCAATCACTGATCGTATCTGCTGTGAAGTCGTTGCGCAAACGCTGACAGAACGATCGATTTCCGTCCGAAATCAATCGTTCCCATCGATCCGTCCGTCCGGAAGATTTTGCTCGATCGGCGGCGGGTCGGGAGTGCGTCGATAGCGGCGTTCGAATGCCCTACGCAATACAGAGGCAATGCATTACCTGCTCCTCCGGCGCGTGTCCTCCTGGTCTCCCCTGTCTTCTTCTCCGCTCTGGGCTCCAGCTTCACTGAACTTCCTGTCCCGGCAGATAGTTTAAACAGTAGAGCGCCCTCTACCGTTTAAACTTCCCCGGACAGAAAGAAGTGAAGCCAGCCGGAACCCGAAGTTCAGCAGGAGAAGGAGCAGCGGAGACCGGGGGAGTCGAGCCGCCCGGAGCAGGTAATGTATGCGGGCGGGGGGAGCGGCGGCAGCACCACCACAGATTGTGATCGGTTTCATGCTGAAATCGATTCACAATCTGTTTGCAGTAAAGGCAGCCATACGATCCCTTACTGATCAGATTCGATCAGAGAGGGATCTATTTGTTGGTCGATCTGATGGCAATCCAACCAGTGTATGGCTACCTTAACTGAGGAAATTGCCTGGTCAGAGACATTAGTAAATGGTACAACAGAAGCTCACAAAAACAACTTACTTTTTGTGATAAAAAGTAGAATTGGCTCTCCTTTTTGAGAAGCCGACCGGGAGAATTCTCAGGTTGATGCCGTGCTTCCGCGCTCTGTTCCTCAAGGCGTTCAGCTGGGGAGAGAAAATAAAAATCCTAAATGAATGGATGACCCAAGACACTGCCTGCTCCAATAGCAATTCCGTTCCAGTGGAGCGCGTCGGGTCACCACTGGAAAGAAAGCCAATTCTTCAAAATAGGAGCAGTCACCATGCATTAATCAGAGAAGCTGATTGGACAACAGCCCTTCACTGTCAGCATTCTTCTTTCTACTGTGTCTAAATGTACAGATTGCCCAGCAAGCTCATGGTGAGATAGAGCTCCCAGGAGTGTGTAAGGGGCTGAAAAGGATAAAAAAAAAAGCCTCCTTACTAACATGCATGTAAAACAGTATTTTGCCTTCTTAAAGAGAACCCGAGGTGGGTTTGAAGAATATTATCTGCATACAGAGGCTGGATCTGCCTATACAGCCCAGCCTCTGTTGCTATCCCAAACCCCCCTAAGGTCCCCCTGCACTCTGCAATCCCTCATAAATCACAGCCACGCTGCTGACAAACAGCTTGTTAGAGCTGGCTGTGTTTATCTCTATAGTGTCAGTCTGCTGCTCTCCCCGCCTCCTGCAGAACTCCAGTCCCCGCCTGCATCCCTTCCCTCCCTGCTGATTGGAGGGAAGGGACGGGGGCAGGGACCGGAGCTATGCAGGAGGCGGGGGAGCAGCTGAGACTGACACTACAGATGTAATCACAGCCTCACAGCACGGCTGTGATTTATGAGGGATTGCCGAGTGCAGGGGGACCTTAGTGGGGTTTGGGATAGCAACAGATGCTGGGCTGTATAGGCAGATCCAGCCTCTGTACGCAGATAACATTCTTTAAACACACCTCGGGTTCTCTTTTAAGTGATCTAAGCAGCTCCTGGCTTCAAATAGCTGAAAGGGCTGCCATGTTTCAGGAGTTCAAAACTCCTGCTGCTTTTACACATCTTATCCAGGGTCTTATCCAGGCTAGGTGTGAAATTCTTCAAGTGGGTCTTATGTTTTCTGTTTGAAGTACAATGGGGAAGGCTCAGGGTTTGTTTGTGGTCAATTAAGTCTAATGAGGTGATTTCTTATCTGCCTTCGATCTGTTGCTCTCCATCCACAGGAAAAAGTGTGTATTTTAACCCTTAAAATGTAAAAAGATGAGGTAAAATAAAAGTTTTTTTTTTAATTATAAACCACATTCTTAGAATGCATTTTTAATTTGCTATAGAGCTGCCCTGGGTGTTAAAAATGATGCTCGGTTCACTTTAAAGGGACACTGTGCAGGTTTTAAAAATACAATTTGGGAGTTACCTTGGGCTTCCTCTAGCCCACGAAGTCCCCCAGCTCCCTCCTGGCTCCTCTCTCAGTCCCGCATGCAGCTCCGTTAATCGGCGACTTCCACCTGAAGTCGCCAGTACGAGTCCCCGCCACGCACATTACGCATCATCACGCTGGGTGGTGTGAGAGTCCTACACGGTTCAGAGTTAGAGAACCGCGCATGCGCAGGACTCTCACACCGTCGGCCATGATGATGCGTAACGTGTGCGGCGGGGACTCGTACTGGCGATTTAGGCGGAAGTCGCTGATTAACAGAGCCAGGCAGATGCGGGGGACCTTGCGGGCTATGGTGGACTGGAGGAAGCCCCAGATAAGTACAAATTGTGTTTTTAATACCTGCTGAGTATTCATTTAACCTCAAGGACCACAGTGTTAAACCCCCCTAAAGACCAGGCCAATTTTCACTAAACTGGCCACTGCAGCTTTAAGGCCAAGTTGCAGGGCTGCACAACACAGCACACGAGTGATCCCCCCCCCTTTCTCCCCACCAACAGAGCTCTCTGTTGGTGGGGTCTGATCACCCCCCCCCCCCCATTGTTTATTTTGTATAAATATTTATGTTTTTTTAAAAAATAAGATTTACTATTTATTTATTTTTTTCCCCTGAAAACCCGCCCTCCCCCCAGCCAGCCATTGATGCGATCGGCTGTCATAGGCTTCAGCCTATGAGAGCCGATCACTCTCCTGTGTGCCAGGGGTACAGCCGTGTCACATGGCTGTCCCCAGTACAGCGCTGCTGTAGGTGCTGAAGGTGGGGTGGGGCAGAGCTCCGCCTCCCAAGCAGGAGATGCCTGTGCGCAATCTCCTGTAGTAGCCGGCCCCAGGACTTGACGCCAGTTGGCGTTAGGCGGTCCTGGGGCTGCCGCCACGGTCACGCCCATTGGCGTGAGGCGGTCTTCAAGTAGTTAAAACAGAAGGTATTTGCAATTATTCAGGTTGGAGTGATCATATCATGTCTCCCACAATGCATCACTGCTGAATATGCAAATCATCTCTTTGTTATGCTTGAAAGCTAAACACACCTCCAGAACCGCTGGAATGCAGTGATGTGTCAGCTTGTTGATTGTACAGAGCCACAGGCAGGGAACACACTTGACTATTTTCGTGCGTGTTTTCTGCACAGAAAAACTGAGAACTCATGTTAATCAATCTGCTAGTTCACACTTACTGTGTTGTTCGCACGCAGAAAAAAAACTGACATTCTGCATGATGACTCTGCACATTTTGTCAGTTTTCTCTATCAATTACATCAGCTGCTGTGAAAAAACGCACGCGTTTTCCTGCATGGAAACACACTTGGTGTGCAGAAAAAGTATGCAGAAAAACGCGCGCGGAAAACTGAAAGTCAAGTGTGTTCCCTGCCACAATAATCCTAACGTGCATACAGACTGTTTTGGACTGGTTGATCCTCATCAGTGCATGGTATGCATGAGTTAGATTGCCCAGCAAGGTCATGATGAACCAGAACTCCTAGGAGTGTGTAAGGGGCTGAAATGGAGGCGCTACAGTTAATATCTCAGTAAGAGTTTGGTGCTAGTGACCCCCATAAACGCACATTTCTCATGTAAACCAAAGGAACGCTTATATTTTTATACCTTCCTGTGTAACAATACTTGTGAGAAGCTCTGTAACAACTCTCCCTCCTCATCTAAATGAGTTGAGCTAGTGTACAAGCCGAGATCTGAGACAGCATGGCGATCCTGGCCCTCTGGTGGATTCTAAATAGAACTGCACAGAGAACTCTTCTGAGGAACCAGGAAGTTCAGCTCTTTGCAAGTGATTGGCTTCATAGAGGTATCAGTGGCTGGGGAGTAACAGCGGCTGGGAAGTAGTAGTTTTGCTTGAATTTGGCATAGCCCATTTGGAGCACTTGAATACTCCCGACTGTCGCTTTCCAGCACTGAACAAATGGACGGGTCAGCAGGAGGTCACTGGCTTGTGAGTCACATTGCTTTTCACTGGACTCCGATACGCCAGTTTGGAAGCAGGATCTCCTTACCCGGGGCTTCCTCCAGCCCCTGGAAGCCGATATGTCCCTTGCCGCAGCTCTGCTTCCAGCTGCTGGCCGCGCACGTGGTCTGGAGTGTTCTGCGCAGGCGCAGAACTACTGCAGCTGCACAGAACACTCCAGACCACGTGGGTGCGAGAGGCGCTCACGCAGACAGAGAAGATGCTGACCTGGCGAGGACAGCATCTGCAACGGAGGGGACCCCGGGCCACTGGCTGGAAGCGCAGCTGCGGCGAGGGACATATCAGCGGCCAGGGGCTGGAGGAAGCCCCAGGTTAGTAGAGCTGTCTTTTTTTTGTATTTTTTTTTTAGCTCGAATCTTCTCTTTAATTCAGTCAATAACGGAGTCATTTTTTCTTGTCAATGCCTCATCAAGCAAGCACAGACAGTGTCTAAGCTGGATCAAAATGCGCAGTGCACAATATACAAGGATGTCCATGCAATAATCAAGTAAGGAATGCCCCCCTTCGCTGTCCCATCAAGCACTGGTCGGTGAATGGGAACATGCGTTCCCAAAGCCAATCAAAGTACTTGTGAATGAATGATGATGACGACTGGCATCAGCGAGAAGCCACACAAGCAACAAGTACCACCAAAAGAAAGTCTAGTTTGCCCCCACAAAAAAAACAAACACAAAATATTGATGATTTAGGTGTGATAAGTAGCGGTGAAGTAATTGGCAAATGAATGAAGTAATGTAAAAATTGCTGTGGTTTTTAAAGGACAACTGAAGTGAGAAGTATATGGAGGCTATATACATAAAGAAATCCGCACACCATGCAGTTTCCAATGCAAATAAATATATTGAAAGGCATAGGCTGATAAAGTGCAGTCAAATACATGCAAAGAAGCACCATAGAGAATGTATATACAAAGAGTACATGACAGTAATCAGTAGACCTGATAGATGCAGCTTACAGGCAAAAAATTAGGTGCAAACAGAATGCACACTAAATGGCAGAGATTCACATAGCAAACTGTTGTAACTGCTAACAATGAAAGGTACTAACTGATACTGATATCTAAAGCAATGGATAATGAACAGTCCAATGCAAATGCAGTATACACAAAGTGAGGAAGCAGGGTACAACACACCGCTGCATTACCCTCACTTTGTGTATACTGCATTTGCATTGGACTGTTCATTATCCATTGCTTTAGATATCAGTATCAGTTAGTACCTTTCATTGTTAGCAGTTACAACAGTTTGCTATGTGAATCTCTGCCATTTAGTGTGCATTCTGTTTGCACCTAATTTTTTGCCTGTAAGCTGCATCTATCAGGTCTACTGATTACGGTCATGTACTCTTTGTATATACATTCTCTATGGTGCTTCTTTGCATGTATTTGACTGCACTTTATCAGCCTATGCCTTTCAATATATTTATTTGCATTGGAAACTGCATGGTGTGCGGATTTCTTTATGTATATAGTTTGATATATTTTATACAGCACCCTAGACTAAAAATATAGCCAGCATTAACTATATATATGGTGTGCATCCTCATGTGTATATATTGTCAAGTATATGGAGGCTGCCATATTTATTTCCTTTTATACAATACCAGTTGCCTGGCAGTCCTGCTGGTCTATTAGGATGCAGTAGTGTCTCAATAATGTCAGAAACAAGCATGAAGCTAATCTTTCAGATCTGGCAATAATGTCAGAAACACCTGATTTGCATGCTGGTTTTGGACAATGAGATACTAATGATGCTAAACGTCATGCCAACTTTATGCAGCTTAGTAAGCGATTGAAAGCAATTAAGTCGACTGGAAAATAAAGTCCATTATTAGCCTCAAAACAGAAAATATACGTACAAATTTATTGCTAGTTTTCCGAGGTAACTTTGCGTCTCTGGATGAACGATCTGCCACCCGTCCTGTGTCTTCCAAAAATCGATAATCTGTAGGGGTGAGAAGTCAAGGCACCTTGTTACAGGATGAGAGATATTCCCTGTCGTGTCTTCATCCCTGTGTCCCGCTGTAATGATTCCCCGACTTTCTGTCCAAGCCATAGTAAGGTGGCTACAACTGAACCTGGAGTGATGATCTCTGCAGATACCCGCAGGAGCCACTAGGTGCTGCACTCTGCCTCTATGGTTTGTCTATTAGCAGGGATCATATAAGAAGGACTTAAAGAGAATCTGTATTGTTAAAATCGCACAAAAGTAAACATACCAGTGCGTTAGGGCCTAGGTTCTCAACATGTGGTACGCGTACCCCAGGGGGTACGTTTGATGGTTCCAGGGGGTACTCGGGCTTGTTATACCAAATCAAAAACAACAACTGTAGAGTTTTAGAAAATTATAAATATTAAACACCAAATTATTTTTTAGCTAATCAAAAGCAATAGTAAAAGCTTGGAAATTGTTTAGAACCAATTATAATGTACTATAATTAAATATATATTTGTCAAAGGGTACTTGTGATAATGTTTACTATGCTAGGGGGTACTTGGTGAGTACAGGGTTTTAAAAAGGGGTACATACCAATAAAATGTTGAGAAACACTGCGTTAGGGGACATCTCCTATTACCCTCTGACACAATTTCGCCGCTCCTCGCCGCATTAAAAGTGGTTAAAAACAGTTTTAAAAAGTTTGTTTATAAACAAACAAAATGGCCACCAAAACAGGAAGTAGGTTGATGTACAGTATGTCCACACATAGAAAATACATCCATACACAAGCAGGCTGTATACAGCCTTCCTTTTGAATCTCAAGAGATCAGTTGTGTGTTTCTTTCCCCCATGCACTGAAGTTTCAGGCTGCTCGTTTCTTCCTGCAAACAGCTTTGCCCTTGTCTGTAATTCTTCAGTATGTGAAAGCCCAGCCAGCTCAGAGGACGATTTATCCAGCTTGTAAAAGATAAGAGAGAAGAGAGAAGCTGCTCTAATCCTAAATAATACACAGGCAGTGTGCATAGAGGGGCCTGGAAGGGGGAGTTCATAGCAGAACCACAACACTGAAGAACTTGGCAGCCTTCCAGACACAAGCCGACAAGTCTGACAGGGGAAAGATACATTGATTTATTACAGAGACTGTGATAGTAGAAAGTGCTGCAGTACGCCAAAACATATCTTTTGGAACTTGTAGGATGATAAAAAACGGGATGCAATTTTTGTTACGGAGTCTCTTTTAAGAGAAAACCTGCCCCCCGGCAAGCGCCGATTGATTTACCTTTCTGCGATCCTGCGCAGGCGCACTAGCGGCTCTTCATTCAAACTAGGCGAATAGCCGAACACGATCGTATCCGCTCTACTGCGCAGGCGCAAAGGACTCGCGGATATGATCGGGTTCGGCTATTTCCACCTAGCTCGAGTGAAGAGCCACTAGTGTGCCTGCGCAGGATTGCGGTGGGTAAATATTTTACCTCACCGCGGTTCGGGGGGGGGGGTCCTGGCCCTTGAACGGAGGGATGGAGGAGGAGGAGGGGGAAAGCCACGTTAAAGTGAACCTCCGGACTATTAATCTACTCAGCAGCACTGAAAAGAGGCTTGGTGTTTCTTTAACAGTTTCACTGCATCAGAACTTTGTTTTTCTTACCAAAGCATCATTTTTAGCTAAGCTCCACCCATCAAAGAAAACTGCCCGGGCTTTTTTTCCCCTGATGCTGTGCAAAGCATGATGGGATTTCCTATGTTATTCACGTTGCCTAGCAACTGGGAGGGTTGATCAGCACACAGGACAGTTGGAACTGTGTCTCACACTCCCTGTCACCTCCTTTCAACCAAAAAATGACTACCCTCATGAAATCAAACATTTGCCTGTTCTTTTAAAACAGTGTGGGTAAGAGATTAGATTACCTATTTTAATTAACATAACTCATGTAACTTAATGACAGTATGTTTGTTTGTTTAGGCTGGAGTTCCTCTTTAAGATCCAGAGGCTTCCCCCTACTGAGGCAAGTATCCTCCAGAGGGGTTTCTTTTAGTTACAGATTCTCTTTAAAGTAAACCTGAGATAAATACAACCTAAGGATTTATACTCGCCGGGGGCTTCCACCAGAGTCCATCCTATCTGTTCTCCTGCTGTCAGTGCCAGTATTTGCTAACTACTGAGCACGCCCAGCCCTGGCAGCACACTTCCTTGGTTGTAGGCCTGTGGCCGGGAGTGTTCTGCGCCTACGCAGTCACTTAAAGGGAACCTGAGGTGAGAGGGATATGGAGGTTGACATTTATTTCCTTGTAAATCATGCCAGTTGACTGGCAACTCTGTTGATCTTCTGGCATAAGTAGCGTCTGAGTAAAAACCCTGGAACAAGCATATTGCTAATCCAGTAACACCTGAACAGCTGAGTCAGAGCACCTGATCTGCTGCATGCTTGTTTGGGATCTATGGCTAAAAGTATTAGAGACACAGGATCAGCAGGGATGCCAGGCAACTGGTATTGTATAAAATGAAATAAATTTGGCAGCCTCCATATCTCTCTTACCTTGGGTTTCTTTTAAAGGGGAACTGAAGAGAGAGGTATATGGAGGCTGCCATGTTTATTTCCTTTTAAGCAATACCAGTTGCCTGGCAGCCCTGCTGATCCTCTGCCTCTAATACTATTAGCCATAGCCCCTAAACAAGCATGCAGCAGATCAGGTGTTTCAGACTTTAAAGTCAGATCTGACAAGACTAGCTGCATGCTTCTTTCTGGTGTTATTCAGATACTACTGCAGAGAAATAGACCAGCAGGGCTGCCAGGCAACTGGTATTGATTAAAAGGAAATAAATATGGCAGCCTCCGTATACCTCTTACTTCAGTTCCCCTTTAAAAGAGTAACTGTCGGGCATAAAATCAATCCTTTATTTTTATCTGGTAAACAAGTAATAAGGATGCTAACCAGGCAGTCCAAAAGTTAGAATCTCTATTACTTTTCTTGCTGATAAATGATCATTCTCCAGTTTGCCTGACTTATTTGGTACACACAAAATTTGGTATGCAAAAAGGAATTTGCAGGGCATGCTGGGTTGTCCTTTTTTTGCTTCTCTACTTTCCTCTCAGACTTAAAAAAATGCAGCCTGATATTCTAAGAAGGATTTTTTTTTTTTTTTTTTTTACTGTAGAAAAATCACTAAACTCAAAATGTGGACAGTGTAATACATGTGTTGTGTAAGTAGAGCAAGTATTTATCTACTTAGATACGCGTTTTTTTTTTCTGAGATAGTATGGCTGACAGCTCCTCTTTAAAGGATACCCGAAGTGATATGTGACATGATGAGATAGACATGTGTATGTACAGTGCCTAGCACACAAATAACTAAGCTGTGTTCCTTTTTTCTCTCTCTCTGCCTGAAAGAGTTAAATATCAGGTATGTAAGTAGCTGACTCAGTCCTGACTCAGACAGGAAGCGACTACAGTCTGACCCTCACTGATAAGAAATTCCCCCTTTTTTTTACCCCTTTCTTGCTTTCAGAAGCCATTTTCTACTAGGAAAGGGTTTTATAGTTGGAATTTCTTATCAGTGAGGGTCACACTGTAGTCACTTCCTGTCTGAGTCAGGACTGAGTCAGCCAATTGCATACCTGATATTTAACTCTTGCAGGCAGAGAAAGAAAAAAAAAGGAACACAGCATAGTTATTTGTGTGCTAGGCACTGTACATACACACGTCTATCTCATCATGTCACTTCGGGTATCCTTAAAGAGACTCCGTAACAAAAATTGCATTCTGCTTATCCTACAAGTTCCAAAAGCTATTCTAATGTGTTTTGGCTTACTGCAGCACTTTGTACTATCACAGTCTCTGTAATAAATCAACTTATCTCTCTCTTGTCAGACTTGTCAGCCTGTGTCTGGAAGGCTGCCAAGTTCTTCAGTGTTGTGGTTCTGCTATGAACTCCCCCTTCCAGGCCCCTCTCTGCACACTGCCTGTGTGTTATTTGGATTAGAGCAGCTTCTCTCTTATCTTTTACAAGCTGGATAAATTGTCCTCTGAGCTGGCTGGGCTTTCACATACTGAGGAATTACAAACAAGGGCAAAGCTGTTTGCAGGAAGAAACAAGCAGCCTGAAACTTCAGTGCATGAGAACAGGGGGAAATAAACACACAAATGATCTCTTGAGATTCAAAAGGAATGCTGTAGACAGCCTGCTTGTGTATGGATGTATTTTCTATGTGTGGACATACTGTACATCAACCTACTTCCTGTTTTGGTGGCCATTTTGTTTGTTTACAAACAAACTTTTTAAAACTGTTTTTAACCACTTTTAATGCGGCGAGGAGCGGCGAAATTGTGACAGAGGGTAATAGGAGATGTCCCCTAACGCACTGGTATGTTTACTTTTGAGCGATTTTAACCACTTCAGGATTCGGCGTACGCTTAACTACGCCCCTGAATCCTGAAGTGGATTGCATGGAAACGGCCGCTCGTATGAGCGGCCGTTCCATGTCCGTTCACGGAGGGTGTCTCCGTGAACACCCTGCGAGCCTCCGATCGTGGCTCGCAGGGTAAATGTAAACACACGGGGAAGATCTTCCCCGGTGTTTACATGTATACGGCGCTGCTGCGCAGCAGCGCCGTGGCGGAGATCGGCGATCCCCGGCCTCTGATTGGCCGGGGACCGCCGGCACCTGATAGGCTGAAGCCTATCCTATCCGGCGCAGGACGGAATTCCGTCCTGCGCCGCTCACAGGGGGAGGTAGAGGGAGGGAAGGGGAAGGCGGCCAGGAAGCGCTGCGGAGGGGGGCTTTGAAGTGAGCCCCCACCGCAAGCGCAAGCAGCCGGCGGCGATCAGACCCCCCCAGCAGGACATCCCCCTAGTGGGGAAAAAAGGGGGGGGGGAAGTCTGATCGGCCTGGCTGCTAGCTGATCGGTGCTGCGGGCTGGAGAGCCCACGCAGCACCAATCAGCAAAACCACTCGGTATCCGGAAGTGGTTAACAATACAGATTCTCTTTAAGCTTCGTACACAAAGCAGATGAAACTCAGCCAGAGGCTCACCTGCCCAACAAGTGCCTAGTTCACCTGAGGAAGGGCAACGCCCGAAACATGTTGTGTCTGTGCCTCTGCATACTCAATACAGTTGTTTGCTGAGCCATTGGTGTGCCGTCTCCATTTCTTCTATTGCACAAGTATATACAGGAGTGGTGGACCTGCAGGAGCTCAAGGCAGCGGTCTAAGCTACTTGGACCTGACAGGTGAGCAAAAGTGTGGAACAAAAATCTAAGTGCCTAGTTCAGCAGTCTGTTGAAAACGGGCCTAACTGAGCTCAAGAGTATAAGTCTTCGGTGCCAGCAGAGTAACTTGGTGATCGGCATGGCTCAAGCGTTGGGGGTGAAAGCTGCACTCACCGCTCAGCAGATGGAGGTCACTGAAACGATTCAAGGACACGAAGGCCGTCTTGTCTCGGACTCCACTGCAAGCGGCGTCCATCTTGTGCTTCTTCACACAGGGCAAGCTGAGAGAAGGAAATAGAGTCAGTGAAGATGGAATATTGGCAGATGGGGCTGAACGAGAGGCCCAGCAGCCAGCCTACCTGCAGGAGTACTTCATACACCGCGGACACTTGTATTTGGCCTCTTCCGTTCCACACATCTCACAGCTGTTGGGGAGACAGGACAAATCAGTGATAAACATTTACATATAAGGCAAGACCACCGCAGCAATAGTACGCATTTAATCAGATCTATTATCATTAACCTCCTTGCCGGTTATCCCGAGCTGAGCTCGGGGTAACTCGCGCAGGAGGATTGCTCTGGCCCTGCTGGGCTGATTTTCATAAAAAAATTTTCCTACACGCAGCTAGCACTTTGCTAGCTGCATGTGGTGCGCGATCGCTGCCGCTACCCACCCCCCAGACCCCTGCGCAGCCTGGCCAATCAGTGCCAGGCAGTGCTGAGGGGTGGATCGATATTCCCTCTGACGTCCATGACGTCGGTGACGTCATCCCGCCCGTCGCCATGGCGACGGGGGAAGCCCTGCAGGAAATCCCATTCTCAACAGGATTTCCTGCTTGCGCAGATCGCCGGCGTCGATTGAAGAACATAGGGGGATGCCGCTTGTCAGCGGCTATCATGTAGCTAGCGCTAGGCTAGCTACTTGATTTTAAAAAATAAATAAAAAAGTGCTGAGCTGCCCCCTTGCCGCAACAATTGGAACGGCAAGGGGGTTAAAGGACACCTGAAGTGAGAGGGATATGGAGGCTGCCATATTTACTTTTAAACAATACCAGTTGCTTGGCAGCCCTGCTGGTCTACTTGACTGTAGTAGTGTCTGCATAACACCAAAAACAAGCATGCAGCTAATCTTGTCAGATCTGACAATAAAGGGAGACTCACCTGATCTACTGCATGCTTGTTCAGGGTCTATGGCTAAAAGTATTAGCTAGGGGAGGCAGGGAATCAGCAGGACAGCCAGGCAACTGGTATTGCTTAAAAGGAAATTAATGTGGCAGCCTCCATATCCCTCTCGCTACAGTTGTCCTTTAAGTATTTTTGTACTGCCGACACAGTTCCTTCAACGCTGTCCAGAGTACATCGTCTTGTTACTTAACTGTCCCTCAGAGGGGCTCATAATCTAATCCTTTCCATAGTCCTATGTCTATGTATGTATTGTGCAGTGTATGCATTGTAGCCTAGGGAAAATTTTAGGAATAAGCCAAATAACTTATATCTAGGTTTTTGGGATGTGGGAGGAAACCGGACATGCAAACTCTGAACAGTGCCCTGTCTGGGATTCGAACCGGGCACCCAGCGCTGCAAGGCAAGAGTGCTAATCACTAGCTCACCGTGCTGCCCTACAGCTCCCCACAGAGCACACTGAGGGTTCTTTTACACTGCATGAGATTCCAATTTCACCTGCGATTCTGTTTTTTTTTTTATGCGATGAAAGAAGAAAAAAAAAAATAAAAAGTCCTGCATGCTGAGTTTTTTCTGCGTTTTGCTGGCATCCAGTAAAAGCAGGGCTGTGGAGTCGGAGCAATTTTGGGCACCCGGAGTCGGAGTTGTTGATTTCATAAACTGAGAAGTCGGATGATTTTTGTACAAAATCCACAACCCTGTTAAGTATTAAGGCCCGTTTCCACTTCGGCGATTTCGCCGGCGATTCTGCAGAGTTTCCCCGCATATGATTCGCACGGGGAAACTCTGCCATAGGGGATGACTGGGCCGCGGCGGGGCCCTAAAGAATTCGCTGCGGAGGCTGCGAATAGCATAGCCGTGCATGGCACGGCTCATGGGATTCGCCTGCGATCCCGCCCACCCGCTCAGTGCTGGCGTGCGTCTACGAGACGCACGCCGCACTAGTGGAAAGGAGCCCTTAGTATAAGGAGTCAGAGTCCAGGAGTCGGAGCCATTTTGAGTACCCAGAGTCGGAGTTGTGGTTTCATAAACTGAGGAGTCGGAGTGAGAAGATTTTTGTACCGACTCCACAGCCTTGAGTAAAACTCACAACTCTGAATCGCAAATCGGAATTGCTATTACCAGTGTAAAAGAAGCTCAATATACACACACTGGAAGATCTTTGAAGGATCTCTGTCGCCCAGCATGCAGTGTTCTCCCCAGTGCACCACCCGGCTGATTTTGGTGAGCACCCGGCTGTCATCGGCTCACCTCCGTATCCCCCAAGCTGTAAGCAGAGTTGCGGAGCTCATACCTCATACAACTTGGAAGTGGTAAACCTGGTCAGTGATCAGCCAATACAAAGTGGATGTGTGTATGCACATTCAGGTTATTGGGGGGGGGGGAGTGTAGGTGAGGGGGGTCACCCTTGAGACCCCTGAAAAAAAAACTGAACTGCGATTTATGGCGGCTGAATCTTGATTCACGGCTGACAGCCAGCTGAGAGCAACTGACCGTCGGATAGGAAAAAAAAAAAAAGCAGCAGTGCTGGCTTTAAACCCCCCCCCCCCCCCCCAAAGGAAAACCACACATTGCTCCCAGTGCCCTGTGATTACACAATGGGAATCATTATGTGCAGTTTCGTGTGCATTTTCCGCAACACAGAAATTTAAGCAAGTGTGACTCCTGCTTTCAAGTTTTATCTCTGCAGAAAATATCTCTGCCTTAATCTTTATAAGTAGGCCGCATTAAAGCGTACATGGATATACACCGGCTGTCATTTTTGGCAAAAGGCGAACCAAATGACAGCTCACCTTGCTGTCGCACACATTTTACTATTCCCCCTCCAAGTTGTAGCAACTCACAGGGATATTTATGTATTATCCCATCTGGAAAGTTTGGCAACTTTTTGGTAAAGTTCTGTTTGCTCCCCCAGGAAGATCTGACCATTTTTGGAAAGCTGAAACTCCCGGCTTTCTGTTGCACCGGGTCCCAAGTCGGTATGATGCTCAGTTCCCAAGTTATGGGGTTTTGAAGGAGGGGTGTCCCCTGAACTTGGCTGCAGAAAGTGCAATTGCAGAAGTACTGGACAAACCCGACATGATGATAAGCAGCACACCCTGGAGGTCTTCTTCCTTCACAGCATAAATCTGTGTCTTCAACTCATGTCAAGTGCCCTGTGCCTCTCATTACAGATGAAGGAGCAGATCAGCTATGCACCCTCGTCTCCTCTCTGTCTTACTGGCATGGGCAGGAGACTCAATTCCACTGTGCCCTCTGCAGCAAAGTGCAGGGGACCCCCCCCCCCCCCAACCTTGGAATGGGGCATCGCATTGACTCGGGACCCAGTGCAAAGGAAAGCCTGGACTTTCAGCTTTCCAAAACTCAAGATCTGGCTAGGCGCAGGCATGGGCAAACTTGGTCCTCCAACTGTTACGGAACTACAAGTCCCACAATGCATTTTCCTTTATGAGCCATGACTGTGGCTGTCAGACTCCTGCAATACATTGTGGGACTTGTAGTTCCGGAACAGCTGGAGGGCCAAGTTTGCCCATACCTGCTAGGGGGATCAAATAGAACTTTAACAAAACGCTGCCAAACTTTCCAGTTGGGATAATACGCAAGTACCCTCAGGCTCAGAGGGAGCAGTAATTTGGGGTCTGGCGATCATTGGCACCCAAATTACACAGTTGTGAGGCCATAGACATAATAACATTATGTTGATACGAGTACATTTGAAATCGGCGCAGGATACGGGGCCCAGGTCAGGCGCAGAACTGGTCAGAGCACGCTCTGAACTGACCTGCTTCAACATAAAATACATGTTCAGAAGCCCCTCCCCATCCACTACCTGAAACCCCCAGACCCCCCACAGAGCCTCAGGCTGCGATCCTGTCATACAGCTCAGTCTATGCCCCGCCCAGCGTGCTCACTACAAATAAGCCTGTGAATTCTTCTTACTGGGCTGCTTCATTACAACAGTCCCAATGCAGCCAGTAACAGACCAGCCAGGCTGGTTTAGTCAGCGCAGTACGCAGAGCATGCCGGGACTTGTAGACCTGTGGTGAGATATCGGGTTGCCCGCTCACCTGTACAGGGACATCTTCCTCTTGGGCTGCAGACACGGTGTCACCTCCGCAGAGTCTCCATCAGCTCCCAACAGCAACAAGGACTCCATGGCTCTCACTTCGGCACGTGCAGATCACTTCCGGCGGAAAATCGCAGCCATGACAAAGACTGGCGGAAGTGTCTTGCCTTGAGACCTGGCGGCCATATTGTGGATGGCGAGACAGTCACGCATGCGCGCATGATGACGGCGGGGATGAAGCTGTCAGGGATTATTTATGGGTCGCAGAAACAGTTGATTCTTTTCCTCTCTCGTTTCTAATGGAAATTCACCATGAGCTCTGTTTAGAGGAATGGGTTGCCCGAAAAGTCTTTAGTAATTGCAAGAATAAAATAGATTTTGCTGCGACTTTTTTATGCAGTGAAAAAAATGGTATAAAACTTATGCTGGATACACACGGTGCGTTCCCGCACTCGATTTCCTGCTCGATTCCCGTCGATTAGTTTATTTCCAACATGTCCGATTTGCATTACTATGGATTGTTAGGGCGATTTGGCATACTTTACATGCGAATCGACCTTACGATCCATCGAAATGCAAATCGGACATGTTGGAAATAAACGAATCGCACCGTGTGTATCCAGCATAAAAGGGGAACTGAAGAAAGAGGTATATGGAGGCTGCCATATTTATTTCGTTTTAATCAATTCAATTCACTTTATTGTCATTGTGTAACACAACAAAATTACTTTTCATGACAACCCCACGGTGCATATAGGGAACATAGTGATAGTAACAAGGAAGAGAAGAAATTATACAAGTATGCCAGGTATTACAGATGTTTAAAAAATTTGTACACAGTGTTAATTATTTCAGAGAGGATTCAGAGTTTATCAAGTTTATGGCGGATGGGAAAGAGCTGTCTTTCAGTCTGTTTGTGTGTGTGCGGATTGATCTAAAACGTTTACCTGATGGAAGCAGGGCCGGCGCTACCATTAAGGCAGAGGAGGCAGCTGCCCCAGGGCCCAGAGCTTGTAGGGGCCCCCAGTGGCTACAAGAGGAAAAAACATTTTTTCAAATCGGCCTTATAGTTTTGAGAAAATCGATTTTAAAGTTTCAAAGGAAAAAAAAACACATTTAAAAACCTGCCGACTTTAATGGTTAATAACAAATCCACCTTAAATGCTAGAAACCCTAAATTTGCAGGATATGTTAAGGAGATCATTAGGAATAAGAGGAAAAAACAATTTTTCAAAAAGACCTTATAGTTTTTGAGAAAAATCGATTTTAAAGTTTAGAAGGAAAAAAGTATAGTTTTAAATGCGGTAAATGTCACTTTTAGTAGCAACCCTAACGGTAGTGTAATTTTACATGTATAAAAAGAAAGAGCAATACATTTCCTGACGGGGTTTCCAGGGGGTCCATACGCAGCCGCAATGCTTTGGCCAGGGATCGCTATACAGTCGCAATATGGCTGTATGAAGATCCCTGGCATTTTTTCCTATTTTCCCAATTTTTTTTTTATGTTTAGAGTGTGGGAATTTTTTTTTTTTTTTTTTTTTATTATGTGGGGTCCCCCCTCCTGAAACTTTTTAACCCCTTGTCCCCCATGCAGGCTGGGATAGCCAGAATGTGGAGCTCTGACCGATTGGGACTTCACACCCTGACTATACCAGCTGCAAAAAAGGTCCCCTAATGCCGATTTTTGTTCCGGGGTATATGTTGGGGGGGCCCCCCAGGTTTATTTTGCCCTGGGGCCCCATTGTTGCTTAAACCGGCCCTGGATGGAAGGAGCTCAAACAGGGAATTTCCAGAGTGAGTGTTGTCCTTGATAATGTTTTTGGCCCTTTTCAAGCTGCGAGTATTATACAAAAGTTCCAGTGATGGTAGTTCAGTGCCAATAATGGCTTCTGCTGTTTTAACAACTCGCTGCAGGGCTTCTCTAGTAGCCTTCGTGCAGCTGTTGTACCAGGCAGTCATGCAATTGGTCAGAACGCTTTCTATAGTGCATCTGTAGAAATTAACCAGCAGCTTCTGTGGGAGGTTAGCGCTCCTTAGTTTTCTCAGAAAGTAGAGGCGTTGTTGTGCTTTGCCAGTTAGAGCTAAAGCATTGTCAGCCCAGGACAGGTTCTCTGCGATGGTGACTCCCAAAAATTTGAAGCTGGAAACTCTCTCCACAGCCTCTGCATTGATCGTTAGCGGTAGGTGAGTAGTCTTTTTGGTGGTCCTAAAGTCCAGAATAATTTCTTTGGTCTTCTTTGTATTTAATAACAGGTTGTTAATGTCGCACCATGCAGTCAGGTTCCTAACTTCTTCTCTGTATGCAGCTTCCTCATTGTCTGATATAAGCCCAATGACAGTCGTATCATCTGCAAACTTAACAATTACGTTTGAGGTATGGATAGGCTGGCAGTCATGGGTGAAAAGTGCATAGAGGAGAGGGCTTAATACACAGCCCTGTGGCATGCCAGTGCTCAGGGTAAGGGTGGAGGATGTCTGTTTTCCTAGTCTGACAGTTTGAGGGCGATTAGTAAGGAAGTCCAATAACCAAGTACATATGGAGGGAGCAAGACCTAGTGCATGGAGTTTGTTGGTCAGCTGGCTAGGTACAATGGTGTTAAATGCTGAGCTGTAGTCAACAAAGAGCATCCTAACATAGGAGTTGGGCTTTTCCAGGTGTGAGAGGGCAGCATGGAGAGCTACATAGATGGCATCCTCAGTCGATCTATTTATTCGGTAAGCAAACTGGTGTTGATCTAGATTTGCTGGGATGGAGGCCTTGATGTGTGTGGCTACCAGTCGTTCAAAGCACTTGGCGATGACAGGGGTTAGAGCAACTGGTCGATAATCATTAAGACAGGTTAACCTAGGATTCAATACCAGTTGCCTGACAGACAGCCCTGCTGGTCTATTTCTCTACAGTAGTATCTGAATAACATCAGAAACAAGCATGCAGCTAGTCTTGTCAGATCTGACTTTAAAGATAACCTTAAGTCAAAAAAAAAAAATGAGATGAACTCACCTGGGGCTTCCCTCAGCCCCCTGCAGCCGATCGGTGCCCTTGCAGCTCCGCTCCGATGCCTCTGGACCCGCCGGCGACGACTTCCGGTTTCGCCGTCACCGGCCGACAGGCATAGGAACGCAAGTGATTGTTCGCGTTCCTTCCTGGCCTCAATAGCAGCATAGGGGGCGATATACAGGCTGGGAACGCGAACAATCACTCGCGTTCCCATGCCTGTCGGCCGGTGACGGCGAAACCGGAAGTCGTCGCCGGCGGGTCCAGAGGCATCGGAGCGGAGCTGCGAGGGCACCGATCGGCTGCAGGGGGCTGAGGGAAGCCCCAGGTGAGTTCATCTAATTTTTTGTATGCCTTTAGGTTCACTTTAACCCATTCAGGTTCCGTCGTTTTCACGTGAGAAATGTTCACCTCCCATTCATAACTTTATCACTACTTATCACAATGCACTGATCTATATCTTGTTTTTTCCGCCACCAATTAGGCTTTCTTTGGGGGGTACATTTTGCTAAGAGCCACTTTACTGTAAATGCATTTTAACAGGAAGAATAAGAAAAAAATGGAAAAATTCATTATTTCTCAGTTTTTAGCCATTATAGCTTTAAAATAATACATGCCTCCATAATTAAAACTCACGTATTGTATTTGCCCATATGTCCCGGTTATTACACCGTTAAAATTATGTCCCTATCACAATGTATGGCGGCAATATTTTATTTGGAAATAAAGGTGCATTTTTCCCATTTTGCATCTATCACTATTTACAAGTTTAAAATAAAAAAAATATAGAAATATTTCATCTTTACATTGATATTTAAAAAGGTTAGACCCTTAGGTAAATATTTACATGTTTTTTTTTTATTGTAATGGTTTTTTTTTTTTTTTTGTAAACATTTTATTTGGGTAGTTTTGGGAGGGTGGGAGGTAAACAATTTTTTAGTGAATTTTTTGTAGTAGAAGTATGTTAGACTGGTTTGTCGTCCCTCTAGTTTAAGGGGAGTACGAAACTTGAAACTTTAATAATACAAAAATTGGAGGCCATTTATTACAAAATGATGTATTGTATATATATATGCATAGACTACTGCTAACATCTGTATGTGATACAATATGCTGGCGTTCTATGTGCATCTTTACTTTGAGATGATGTTTCTGTGCTGTCTTTCCAAATAAATAGTTGCACTTTAGCTCAATGAAGTGTGTACCCCAAGGTGAACCTCAGGTCAGAAGTGGATACTTGCCTAAGAAGAGACAAGCCTCTGGATCCTGTAGAGGCCTCCCGCTCCATCCTTGGATCTCATGTACGAGCAGCTCTGCGCATGCGTAGCCAAGCAGGGGCAAGGAGGACACAGGCAGTCTGTACAGGAATCAGAGGCTTCCAACTTCTTAGGCAAGTATGTGGTTTTTAACCCGAGGTTCGCCTCAGGTTCACTTTAAAGCGGAACTGAAATAAAAAAACAAAACAAAGTGTTTGACTTACCTGGGGCTTCTGCCAGCCCCCAGCAGCCTTCCTGTCCCACGCCGGCCCTCCACAATCCTCCGTTCTCCCACCGCCAGCTAGTTTCGGTACTTTTGTTTTGTCGAGTTGTAAGTCAAAGGCAAGCCACGCGTATCTTTCATCACGTTCCCGCCCGCATCAGTTTCCTGCGCTAATAGCACAAGACGGTATTGCAGAGAAAGATATGCGTGTCCTGGGGCACACAGGCGCCGAGTCGACCGAACTGAAAGTAGCTGGTGACGAGAGAACGGAGGATCGTGGAGGACCGGCGCGGGGCAGGAAGGCTGCTGGGGGCTGACAGAAGCCCCAGGTAAGTCAAACTTTTTTTTTTTAATTTCACTTCTGCTTTAAAGAGACTCTGTAGCATCAAAAACCTCCCCTGGGGGTACTCACCTTGGGTGGGGGAAGCCTTCAGATCCTAATGAGGCTTCCCACGCCGTCCTCTGTCCCACGGGGGTCTCGCTGCAGCCCTCCGAACAGCCGGCGACTGACCCGACTGTAGCTTCAATATTTACCTTTGCAGGCTCCAGCGGGGGCGCTGTGGCTGCTTTCGGCACGGAAATAGACGGAAATACCCAATCTCCGTCGGGTCCGCTCTACTGCGCAGGCGCCGGAAACTTGCGCCTGCGCAGTAGAGCAGACCCGACGGCGATCGGGTATTTCCGCCTACTTCGGAGCCGACAGCCGTCAGAGCGCCTGCGCAGGAGCCGGGAAGGTAAATATTGACGTCACCGCTGCATGGAGGGCTGCAGCGAGACCCCTGAGGGATGGAGGACGGCGTGGGAAGCCTCATTAGGATCCGGAGGCTTCCCCCACCCGAGGTGAGTACCCCCCAGGGGACGTTTTGTCATTACTGTTCCTCTTTAAGTGTAGCCCCCAGGCCATAGTCTAAACAGTCTAAGCAGAGTTATGCTGGGAATACACGGCTCGATTCTGAGCCATTTAGATGTCTCGATAGAAAATTTCTGACACGTCCAATCTCTGGCCCGATTTTGCATTGAAGACAATGCAAAAGGATAAGAAAAACGAGCGGAAGATAAGATAATCGCCTGCGGAATCGAGCGGGTAATCGATCGAGTGGGAGAATTGAGCGGGAAAATCGAGCCGTGTATGCCCAGCATTAGGGAACTACGGTGTATGTCTTTGTGCAGCAGCCTTCTAGGGCCCTTTTCCACAAGCAATCGCAATCACAAACACCTGCAAATGCGATTTTTCATTTGCATTACATTATCCCTCAAAATTGCTCCAGAAAGCGATTGCAATTTGCGATTTACAAATCAAATCACTATAGTGGAAAATACTTCTCATGATTTCTATGATAAAGTAGCAACCCAAGCGATTTAAAAAGCGATTTGCGATTCAGCTGCGCAGTGGAAAAAGGCCCTTACTGTGGGGGCCACCATTAGGGTTGCATTTTTGTGAAGTTACGGAAGTTGTTTTGATTGCAGTCTCCCATTTTGATAGTAAGAAAAAAAAATAAGCAATAATAAACAAATAAATCACATTTTATTCGAGATCTGTAGTTCCCTCATTCAGCTACTTGATAGATTTGTCTTGCTCCCTCCTCTGTACAGTAGCCTGTGTGTAAAGTAGTGTTGTCCGGATCATGAACGATTCGGATCTTTGATCCGAATCTATTTTGTGAGTCGAATATCCGAATCATCAAAATGAGTGATTCGGATCGCAAAAGGGGCGGGGCCAGGAGCGACACGCCCCCTCTCAGCGGGGTCCTGGAAGCAGAGCTGGGATGGATCGCTCTGTTGGAGGGACTCAGGGGAGCCAGCCAGCCTTGCAGGGACAGGTAGAGGGGACATCAGTGCCACTGCCAGATACACATACTGGCTGAAATGTGCTGCTCATTATAGGCTGTCTGTTCCGTAGTTGTGCACAGTGACCACATTGGAAACTTTTGGCTCAGCACAGCTCAGTAACTTTGCAGGCACTGTGATTGGAAGCGCAATATGATCCTCCCAGACTCTGCTCTAAACAGCTGCACTTTACTTCTGGGAATGCTTTCTTTTACTGTGCGACGTTTGCATGGAAAGTGTACAGATGAGCATATAGGGGAAATACATGTAAAGCTAGAGTGACCAGATTTTTGTGGGTCCAACCTGGGACGGGGAGGGGGGCGTGGGCGAAAAAATGGGCGTGGCCATGACATTGTATGGGCGGAGCTAACGTAATGATGTAACAGCGAGGCATAAGAAAGCAGTGTTTACGCCATGATGTGGACAAACGAGACTTTGCATCATGGGTGTGCAGATACTGTGTGATGCTAATAGTATACCGTAACCACAAAGCAGCAAACATAGCCATCTATGACCATTAAATAATAAATGTAGTAACAGTTACCCCGGACACCAGAAAATAAACGCAATAGGCAACATGTCAGCACAAAATAACCGCAATGCCGGCAACATGTCAGTATAAAATAAATGCAATGCGGGCAAACATGTCAGTACAAAATAAACGCAATGCGGGCAAACATGTCAGTATAAAATAAATACAATGCGGGCAAACATGTCAGTATAAAATAAATGCAATGCGGGCAAACATGTCAGTATAAAATAAATGCAATGCGGGCAAACATGTCAGTACAAAATAAACGCAATGCGGGCAAACATGTCAGTACAAAATAAACGCAATGCGGGCAAACATGTCAGTACAAAATAAACGCAATGCGGGCAACATGTCAGTACAAAATAAACGCAATGCGGGCAACATGTCAGTACAAAATAAACGCAATGCGGGCAAACATTTCACCAGAAAAGAAACGCAATGCGGGCAAACATTTCACCAGAAAAGAAACGCAATGCGGGCAAACATTTCACCAGGCAAGAAACGCAATGCGGGCAAACATTTCACCAGGCAAGAAACGCAATGCGGGCAAACATTTCACCAGGCAAGAAACGCAATGCGGGCAAACATTTCACCAGGCAAGAAACGCAATGCGGGCAAACATTTCACCAGGCAAGAAACGCAATGCGGGCAAACATTTCACCAGGCAAGAAACGCACTGCGGGCAAACATTTCACCAGGCAAGAAACGCACTGCGGGCAAACATTTCACCAGGCAAGAAACGCACTGCGGGCAAACATTTCACCAGAAAGGAAACGCAATGCGGGCAAACATTTCACCAGAAAGGAAACGCAATGCGGGCAAACATTTCACCAGAAAGGAAACGCAATGCGGGCAAACATTTCACCAGGCAAGAAACACACTGCGGGCAAACATTTCACCAGGCAAGAAACGTACTGCGGGCAAACATTTCACCAGAAAGGAAACGCAATGCGGGCAAACATTTCACCAGAAAGGAAACGCAATGCGGGCAAACATTTCACCAGAAAGGAAACGCAATGCGGGCAAACATTTCACCAGAAAGGAAACGCAATGCGGGCAAACATTTCACCAGGCAAGAAACGCACTGCGGGCAAACATTTCACCAGGCAAGAAACGCACTGCGGGCAAACATTTCACCAGGCAAGAAACGTAATGCGGGCAAACATTTCACCAGGCAAGAAACGCAATGCGGGCAAACATTTCACCAGGCAAGAAAAGTAATGCGGGCAAACATTTCACCAGGCAAGAAACGCAATGCGGGCAAAGTTCACCTGGAAAAGAAAGCATTTACTCACCTGGCAGAAGTGTCCGGCCTCTGGCGCGCTGCTCCCGGGACCACCTTCCTCCTGAAGTCTCCCGTGCTGACAGGGCTACGGCAAGATGGCGCCCGAAGCCCTGTACTGGAGACACATAGTCTCCGGTACAGGGCTTCGGCAGCCATCTTGCCGTAGCCCTGCTCGCCTGCCGGTGTCGGAGCAGACACCGGAAGAGGAGGCTGGAGCGGGGCTGCAGGCAATGAACTGGCACGGCGTCTATAGACGCCGCTGCCAGTTCATGCGGAGAGAGTGGCCAGAGTCCCGAGGCCGGGACGTCCCGCTGCTGAAAGCGGGACGTTTCCCGGGACCTCATGCTGCCTGGGACATCGGACCCCGAATCCGGGACGCGTCCCGGGCAATCCGGGACGTCTGGTCACTCTAGTAAAGCATATGATTGCAGCATGTGGGTATTGTGTGCAAGCAAACATTTCTGCTCTCTGCTCGTCCCTCCTCCCTTCTCTGTCCACTCCCTGCCCTCTGTTCATCTTCTGTGTGTCCACCTCCCTCCCCTTCTCCTGTCCTGCTAGTCATTTCACCCCCGAATGCTTCCCCTGTAAAATGATCCGAGATTCGGATCAAAGATCCGGTTCTTTTCAATGATCCGATTCGAATCATCCGGATCATTGAAAAGATCCGAACTTCCCATTTCTAGTGTAAAGTTGCTTCATTCCCATAAACAAAGCTGAGAAAACTATCAGGATCAAACTCCACCCACATGTAGGCTGCAAACAGTGATGACTTGTTATGTGTTCCTCCCTAAACAAGATAGTGGGCGTGTCCCTGACCACTTCTGTGTGAGCCTCAGGAAGGTTTAATTGAGGTCAGAGAGAAGACAGATCTACTTTAATAACCAGCTAGGTATTCTCTTACATAAAGGAGCCATATTTACTTAATTTCCTATGAGAGCTCAGTGAGTGACTTACAAAAAATCACTTGAAAAACATTATGTTTGCCTTACAAAAAAAAAAAAAAAATCACATGTACTGCTCTGGCCCTGCCCCCTTTGATCTCAGCAGCTTGGAAAATCTATTACATTTAATTTCTACAACTTCCATCATGAGTAAGATAAACACTGAAACTTGTCAGCAACCAGTGCCACCTTGTGGTAATCTGGTAAAATCATGTATAGTATGTATACATGTTAATCAGGCTGCCTCTCTCGGTTATCTTTTTTCCAAGCTAATTAAGCCCAGTTTGTCCAACCTTCCTTGATGAGACCTTTCATCCATGAGAGTAATGTACTTTTTGTACCTTTTCTAGAACTTTAATGTCCTTTCTATAGCGTGGTGCCCAAAACTGTATCCCATACTCCAGATGTGGCCTCAAGTCATTTATACAGAGGGAGTAGTATACTACCATCTCAAGAATTTATTTTCTATTTTATGTATCACAGAATTATTTTTGCTTTAGCTGCTGCTGCTTGGCAAAGAATATGGATTCTTAATTTGTTACAAGTTCAAACTTAAAGGGACAATCAGCAACTTTTAAAAACACAATTTGCACTTACCTGGGGCTTCCTCCAGGACACCGTAGGCCGCGAGGTCCCCCAACGTCCTCCTGGCTCCACTCTCGGTCCCGCAGGTGGCTCCGTTAATTAGTATGTGTCTTCGCCGCACACGCTATTCGACATTACGCTGGCATTAGCCAGTCGGGTTGAGAGTCCTGCGCATGCGCAGTTCTCTAGCTCTGAACCGCGCATGCACAGGACTCTCTTGCCGGCTGGTGTGATGACACGTAGCAGCCGGCATAATGACGCATAACATGCGTGGCGGAGAAGCGTACTGGTGACTTCAGGCCGAAGTCGTCAATTAACGGATAACATTTCTGACAAAAAGTATCTATTTTTTAATCTTTACTTCCGGTATTGCTCTTCCTTTATTTATAATTTGCTTATTTGTATCATGTAATTGTATCTGTACTTTGTATTTTTTCCACAGTAAGGCTAGATCCACACTAGACACAGTTGCAGGACGGACACTGCAGTCCGGATCCGGGGAAGATTAGGGGAAGTACCACCGTACTGCAAACTGATGAAAGTGCATCAGTTTTGCATCAGTTTCCGTTCAGGTTTTTCCCTGACAGAAAACGTCTCCATCATTAGGAAGGAGTGGGAGGATTTTTTTGGGCCAATCATAAAGCTCAGGCTATCCGTTTTCACATCAGTTTTTTGCTTGTGGAGCTGGAGATGCGTTTTCTCATTGCTTTCACTACCCCTGCGTGTATCCGTGGTCCTGATCCGTTGCGTGAAAATGCAGCAGATCCGGACCTTCCGTTCAGGTTTTGAAAACGGGTCCCCGCAAACGCAGACGGATCCGTTTTTTACTTGGGTGAGGCTGGCTGCTATTTTGAACATTAGTATCCGGGACTCCGTTTTTCATCAGGTTTGAAAAACGCAGCCACGGATACATTTCCGGACCTAGTGTGGACCAGGTCTTATTGCAAAACACTGTGTAATATGTTGCTACATAAATAATAACCATGCACTTTAATCACACAAACCTAAACACAAACAACCAATGGCACACTGATAGCGACTGAAAGCCAATTCAATAGAATATTTATTTCTGGCAACGGCATGTTTACAAAAAAACACGGATTTCTCTTTAAAAACACTTTTTTTTCTCAATTAAATAAAAAATAGCACCTATTAATATAGCAAAACATGTCTTCTACACTTCTGAACCGATTACAATTAATATAACTTAACATCAGCACTTTAAAATATCCGCTGTATTAAACTTTTAATACATGTTACAAAATATATACACACTATAACAACATGGATGCCACTGGATCTAAAATAAAGTACATCCTAAAAACAGGCACGGTTCTGTCACTGTTTTTTTTTGTTTTTGTTTTGTTTTTTGTTTCTTTTTAATGTACAAAATCATGACGCTGCTATATGCACCATATACATTATGCTATGAAGGAGATATCACAAAAATAGATCGGCTCTTTCTTATAAATAAAGATGTATTGAGATACTGGACTGAGGAGTTCATAGTAAGGAAAAAAATGGGAAACTGTCGATGTAGCCAGTACATACAGAGATCGGGAATGATCCAACTGAATCCGTAAGCACCTTGGTTGATTAAAGAGGACCTGCTACCCAGAGTGGAAGCAGCCATTTTGTTAGCAGGCCTGTCCAGAGCTGTAAATGTCCGTATACAACTGCTATAAAGGTCATCTGACACATTTGTTCTTGATCGTTACAAATGGCCTTTCCTCATACTTGCTGACGATCATGTTCACGCTCTATGGAGAGGGTAGGGGGGAGAACTAGAGGAGTTGTTGCTGTGACGGCTGAGGTTTTATACGAAATACGATACGAAACTCAAAAAGTTCCTTTGTGTTCTATGGTTGTATGAAATGTGGGCAGACTCAATAAAATAAGAGTATGCAGAGTATACTATGTATGCAAGAGAACAACAGGGAACAACACAGGAACTACTTAAAGCGGATCCGAGATGAAAAACTAACTATAACAAGTAACTTGTCTATATATCTTATCTAAAATTAGATAGTTTACACACCAAATCTAGCTGCATTCAGCTTTAATAGAATATGATTATTTCTTCCTGTGATACAATGACAGCAACCATGTTGTTTGTAAACATTACACAGAGGCGGGCTTATCTGCATCTTGAGCAAAAAACCTAATCCCCCCTCCTCCTCCCCTCTGCCTCTGAAATCTCTGGCTAGTAATACCTCCCCCTCCTCCTGCCCAGACTGAGCTCCCATGAGCCCTTGCTACTGTCTGAAAGTGCCTTGGCTCTCTGAAAACCTGTGGGCGTGGCTTGTTTAGTTTATAGGGAATTAGAGTATTAAAACAAAAACAAAAAAGTATTTGGCTTCACCACAGAAGTAGGATTAAAGTGGATCCGAGATTAACTTTTACTCATTGCATAATTGTGTTGCTTTCCTATAGTTTATAGGGCATTCCTCAAGCCAAATAAGTTTTTTGTTTTTGTTTTAATACTCTAATTCCTTATAAACTAAACAAGCCTCGCCCACACTTCTCCAGAGTGCCTTGGCACTCTAAGCCTTAGTAGCAAGGGCTTATGGGAGCTCAGTCTGGGTGGGGGAGGAGGAGGTTACTAGCCAAAGATTTCAGAGGGGAGGAGGGAGGAGGAGAGGGGAGTGACGTTTTCACAGGCTGAGGGCTGGAGATGCAGATCAGCTTGCCTGTCTGTAATGTAACAAACAAAACATGGCTGCCCTCATTGTATCACAGGAATAAATAATCATAAACTGTTGAAGCTTTTTGCAGCTAGATTTGCTGTGTAAACTCTAAATCTAAGCTTTAGATAAGATATATAGACAAGTTACTTGTTAAAGCGGATCCAAGATGAAAAACTAGCTATAACTTCTCAAACATGGCAGCCCTTTCAGCTATTTGAAACCAGGAGTCCCTAAATTTGAAACCAAAGGTTCCCTATTTGAAACCCCTTTAAAAGGTGTCTTTTAAGCACTTAGAGCAGATAAGGGTATGTATGCAACAGGTATCCAGGATTGCACTATACAGAAATAACTACAGACCCACAGCGAGTGTGAACACAGTATATCCAGCTGGCGCCACCATAGGCTGTAACAGGAATTACAGCTATAGCAGCGCACAGGGAGTAACTTCGGCGCGGTCAGAAGACGGGGCTGAAGTTACTTTTAAAACACAATAATTCGGCTTCCAGCAATCGCTGGAAGCCCAATTATTTCATTCACCCACTATCCATGGCGGCCTGGAGGGGGAATAATACTTAACACAGCCAGGAACTTGTGCAGCAGCAGGATCAGCCATATACCAGCTGTGTCCTGCACTCAAGTCTCCCACGCTGATTCCTCTCATACACAGCGAGTGATGTCATTAGAACTAACGAGCTGATAGGCTATTTTCTCCTGCCAACAAAATGGCTCCTTTTTTGGGTGACCGGAACTCTCAGGAGCACCAGGCAACATATAAGAGGTAGGATACCACCTAACAAGAGGTATTTGTCTATGAAGAACCAGAATCTAACTTAGTGTTTCATCCCTTGGATGTCGCTAGGCATGCTGACGATGAAAGTGATTTTTTCCTCCTATCAGAGGAGTTATTGAGCCGTAAAATTCACTTTTCGACCACGTTATTGCACTTCTTGGAACAGTAACCAGTACTGCTCCCAGGCAAGCTGGTTGCTTCCTCGAAGGTGACTTGTACAGTGCTTTTCACTTGTTCGTGTTCAAATAAAGTTCTTGTTTTTCAAAGTTTTATTTATAAAAAAAAAAACACCAATGATTATTACAAAAACATTTTTTTAAATACTCTATCAATAAACAAGTTCGATATTTTTTTTCTTAAATGCCATACGTCCTTCTTAGGAGGAAGTCTCTTCCGGCTTCTTCAGAAGATCGCACATTGATGCGTGACATGAACGCAGTTGTCAAAACTGCTACCTTCTTAAATTTATAACGCTCTTTATATTAAAGAGACTTGTGATAAGCTGCTGCCCCGGGCATCTGGACTACAGGAAGCAGACAGGACCGTTCTCTAAGTAGTGCTGTCCTTTCAGGGGAGGAGCCAAGTGGGACATTCCAATGACGGGAAGTTGGTTGGTTTCGTGAGTGTGAAACGTGAACTTTGTTTTGTGCCAGCTGCCGTCCTGTACCTGCAACATACAAGAGTTTCTGTTAATGAACTGAAACTAATATACAGCTAATCTTTAAAATAATCTGTAAAAAAATGAATCCCCCCTGGAGGATGCATACCTCGGGAGGGGGATGCCTCTGGATTCTAAAGAGGCCTCCCCCATCCTCCTAATCCAGCACTGGCTCCATAGAAACCACCGTTGACAAGAATGTCGGCAATATCTACCTTCCCTGGATCCAGTGCAGTGCAGAAGTGGCTTACCAGGGCCGGCCTTAGGTTTCACAGCGCCTTGAGCGAAACCTGATTTTCGTGCCCCCCCCCCCCCCCCCCTTTTCATCCTCTTCCCGTGTGCGCGCACACACAGGCCCATATGCAATTCACCTTTTCTCCCAAGATATCTCCTAGGGCAGTGGTTCCTAACCTTTTTGACGATGTGACACATCACATATGTATAATAGAAAAAATACTATTAATAACCTTGAATGAGTGGAAAGAGTGCATTATCCTGAATTCACTTAAAATGAAGGCTTGAACTATTCAGGAATAATAATAAAAACTATTAGTGGGACAGTTAGCCGCCCCCTCCACCCAAATAAAGAATGATAGCACAGCACCGACAATTTGCACCACGCGTTATAGCCGCAGTGCGCCCCCCTCAAAAAAAACACCCTCAGACTCAGTATAGGTAGGTAGACAGACAGGTGCCCCCAGTATAGGATCTCATGTGTAGGTGCCCTCAATATAGTTTGCCAAGCATAGGTGCCCCCAGTATAGGAAGTCAGTTGAAGGTCTCCCCCCATAGGTAGCCAGGCGTAGGTGCCTCCAATATAGGTAGCCAGGTGTTGGTCCCCTTAGTAAAGGTTGCCAGCTATAGGTGACGCCAGTATAGGAAGTCAGGTGTAGGTGCCCTCGGTATAGGCAGCCAGCTATAGGAGCCCCCTTGGAAGCCGGCGCCCTGAGCGACCGCTCCAGTCGCTCAGGTCAAAGGCCGGCTATGGGCTTACCTCTCGGACTCCAATGGAAATAGCTGAGCCTTATCTGGTCTGCTCTACTGCGCAGACCTGAGTAGCCTACTCAGTATGAGTAGAGCAGACCCGATCGGGCTAGGGTTATTTCTGCCGGAGCCCGAGCGGAGAGCCGCTACTGCAACTGTGTTGAATTGCGGTGGGTAAATATTTACCTCCCCAGTATTTGTGGTGGACTTCTAGCATTGGATCACAGTGGCTTAGGAGGACGGGGGAAGCCTCATTAGGTACCAGAGGCTTCCCCCTCCTGAGGTAAGTATCCCCGGGGGGGGGGGGGGGTGGATTTTTTTATTAAAACAAAGCTTGAGAGATATTAGACAAGACCGTTAAGAAAATACACACAGAGACAACAGGAGTCCGACTACTGTAGTGTGTTCAGATGATGGAAAAATCATTGTAAAATATGGTTGTACAGTAGTCACAAAATGAGGTTGCAAACAGGGAAACCAACCAATAGGGCATGTGGGCAAAAAAAGTGTGTGTGTGTGTGTGTGTCTCTAGTGTGTGTGTGTGTGTGTCTCTAGTGTGTGTGTGTGTGTGTGTGTGTGTGTGTGTCTAGAGTGTGTGTGTGTGTGTGTCTCTAGTGTGTGTGTGTGTGTGTGTGTGTGTGTGTGTGTGTCTAGAGTGTGTGTGTCTCTAGTGTGTGTGTGTGTGTGTGTGTGTGTGTGTGTGTGTGTGTGTGTGTCTCTAGTGTGTGTGTGTGTCTAGAGTGTGTGTGTGTGTGTGTGTCTCTAGTGTGTGTGTCTAGAGTGTGTGTGTCTCTAGTGTGTGTGTGTGTGTGTGTGTGTGTGTCTCTAGTGTGTGTGTGTGTGTGTGTGTGTGTGTGTGTGTGTGTCTAGTGTGTGTGTGTGTGTGTGTGTGTGTCTCTAGTGTGTGTGTGTGTGTGTGTGTGTGTGTGTGTCTCTAGTGTGTGTGTGTGTGTGTGTGTGTGTGTGTGTGTGTCTAGAGTGTGTGTGTGTGTGTGTGTGTCTCTAGTGTGTGTGTCTAGAGTGTGTGTGTCTCTAGTGTGTGTGTGTGTGTCTCTAGTGTGTGTGTGTGTGTGTGTGTGTGTCTCTAGTGTGTGTGTGTGTGTGTGTGTGTCTCTAGTGTGTGTGTGTGTGTGTGTGTGTCTCTAGTGTGTGTGTCTCTAGTGTGTGTGTGTGTGTGTGTGTGTGTGTGTGTGTGTGTGTGTGTGTGTGTGTGTGTGTGTGTGTGTGTGTGTGTGTGTGGCGTGTGTGTGTGTGTGTGGCGTGTGTGTGTGTGGCGTGTGTGTACTAAGAATAATTTTGACACTTCGTTTTCACTTACTTTGTGGTACTTTTTCAATTGCAGATGGTTAAAAGTTATATTAAACAGAATATTCAAAATTATCTCCCAGGAGAAAATTTAGGAGAAGGAATTGGATCGGGCCAAATGTGTCTATGAGGAGAAGAGGCACTGGCCCATATGCAATTCACTTTTTCTCCTGAGTTTTCTCCTAGGAGATAATTTTTCATCTTCTTTTTAAAATAACTTTCCAGCACATTTCAACTGAAAAAGAACTGAGAAGTACGTACAACAGTACTATCAAAACTACTTTGAGTATTTTCTTGCTGGCTGGTGGCTTAGCAGGCATTTTATTGACAAATTTAAAAATATCACCTAGGAGAAAAAGCAGGTGAAAAAGAGAATTGCATATGGGCCATTGTAGTTAACTGGCAGCAGGAGTGAGCAATTTTAAGACCTCCGCTTCGATAACCGTAAATGCCATGCAGAGCTGCTATGTCTGTATGGGTAGATGCACAGCTGTACAAAGTATTTTTCAATTTGAAAACTTCACTTACAAAGGCGATACTAATAATTTACACTAATTAACGTGATTGTGTTCAGAATTTGCCTTGCTCAGTTTTGAGTATATTTGTGGTCCGTATACAGTATATACTCGAGTATAAGCTGTCTTGAGACTAAGCCGATCCCAAACTTTCGCCCATCAAAAAGCCAAAATAATCAGTAACCCGAATATAAGCCAAACCCCAATGTGTCCCCCTATCCTCTTGTATGTAATGCAGAGTGCCTCCCCCTGTGCATGTATGTGATGCAGAGTGTATTTGATTCATAGTGTATGTGATGCAGAGTCCCGTGATTGTGTATATATAGTTGCCTCTCCATGTTCTGGGGCGGCCATCATCCTGTCTCCCATTCAGCTCTTGCTGCTAGAGGTCCAGGCCTTCACTTTCTTCTGGTCTCCGAGCAGCCATCTTCCCATCTCCCTTGCAGTTCTGTACTCTCTGCTGACCTTTACTGGCGAATATAGAACTGCAAGGAAGACAAGAAGATGGCTGCACAGGACAAGAAGAGAGTAAAGCCCTGGACCACTAGTGGCAAGAGATGCAAAGGAGACAGTAAGATGGCCGTCTAGAACAAGGACAAAGACATAATAATAGATACCATGCACTATTTCAATGGATGCACTGTATAAGCCCCAGAACCTGACTCAATAATAAGCCGACGCCCCCACTTTTGGGCCACTTTTTTGATTGGTTTATTTTCAAGCATAGAGCATTTTAGGAGATGCCGTTGACCCGGTGAGGTGTTGTTACCTTGCATTCATCTAGAAGCACTGTTCTTTCAAGTAATTTGTTTCCTTCAAACTTGTGGCCGTTCCATCCCTTGAAGGTAAGGGGCGAGTCTCCGTTGAGGACGGGAGTGTTTAGACAATGGATGGTGATGTTGTGGACAGCCTCCGAACTCAGCAAATGGAGAAAATTCATCTGCACTTTGCCTACACCGAACTCCAGCTGGTTCAAATAGAAAATATCAGTTAATATCACAGAGCGTGCTGGTGGCCTCTTGATATATTGAAGCTGACTGGTAGATTTATAAACACTATAGAAAGCAGATGTTTTATATTATAAAGAGGATTAGATGTAAGAGTTGGAATCTAACTGTCAGCCATAGAACAGAGAACCCTGACACCAGTTTTATGAAATCGGCTTCAGTAGGATTTAGTAAGTGATAAAGGGTAGCAAGAAAAAAAATCTGTGTCAGTGAATAAACATGCACAGGTTCACTATTAACAACCAACTGATCTTCTGGTAGCAGTGCATTTTTCTTGCCAAGAACATAGCTTGAGCAACCTTCTTGTTACTATATTTATAGGACACCTGAACTGTAACAAAAAGTTACAAATGTACTACAGTTGTGGTAGCGTATATGGAATAGAGGCGTGAGGAAATTTTGATGAGGAAAACTGCCACTAGAAGGATATCAGTAAAATTACCCATATTCTATTATTGGGCTCTATGTAATTACAATAGTAAAATATTTGTAATGTTTACTAATATTTTACTATTGCCTAGCCTGACCCTACTCTCGTTTAAGCCCTCCTACTATTGATACCCAACCCTAACCGCCCCCCCCCCAAAAAAAAAAAACCTGATGCCTAACCCTAACCAACCTCCCCAATTGATGCCTTACCCTAACCGACCTCCCCAACTGATGTCTAACCTTAACCAACCTCCCCAACTGATGCCTAACCCTAACCAACCTCCCCACTGATGCCTAAATCTAACTGACCTCCCCAACCGATGCCTAACCGTAACAGACCTCCCCAACCAATGCCTAATCCTAACCAACCCAGGCATCCAATGCATAAACCTTAACGCCAAAATCCCCCCCCCCCCCCCCAAACACACACACACCTGATTCCTAATGCTAACAGGCCAGGAGCTAGGGGCGCCCGGTCTTGTGCCCGATGTAATGATGCAGAAAGCACAGCAGAAGCTGGGAGCCTTCTACATTACCTTCTCCGGCAATCGCGTCTCCTCCACATCCTGGTTAGTTAGCAAGTGCCATGCATCCAGCCAATCACCATGCAAGGACTGAAGCCGCATGGTGATTGGCTGGGTGCACGGCCCTTGCTAACTAACCAGGAAGTGGAGGAAATGCGATTGCCGGAGCAGGTAATGTAGAAGGCTCCCAGCTTCTGCTGTGCTTTCAGCATCATTACAGGTCATATACAAGGCTTCTGCTGCACTTTCTGAATTATATTAGGTACTAGACCACCCCCCAGCACCGCCCCTGTGCCTCTCCAGCTGCCAGGTGCCTCCACCACCACTGCAGTGGCAGCGGGGCTATTAGTTCTAAACCTACTATTGAAAACCAATATGGAAAAGACAGTGTTATACCTTTGTCACAGTTGTTGGAGATAAGCATGTCTGTCCTCCTGCTGTGAAATTACAGAAGACCTCTATAGCATCCGATGGACATCCAAGGTTTGGGTCGATCCAGTACTTCCCTAAAAGACACAACAAACAGGGCTGAATGTTAAGCTATCTCCTCCATGGCAAAACTCAGCAGAAAGGTTAACTGAAATGACCCTATGACCTAAGACAAATGCCCTGAAACATGTGAGCTGAGTGATCAGCTGACAGGAAGTGGTAAGTGGGTGTGACTACAGATGGAGGAAGAGAGAGGTCTGCGGCTTTGGTCTCCAGGCTTGACGCTGGAATCCAGACAGAGGTAAGCTGCCGCTGTTTGTAGATGAGCGGGCGGGAGGACGTGCGGGGGACCAGCGGGCGGGGGGACGTGCGGGGACCAGCGGGGGGAGAGCCCAGCCCAGCCCCATACCTACCTACCTACCTTCCTATACCGAAAGCCCCATACCTACCTACCTATACTGAGGACCCCATTCCTACCTACCTACGTACTTATACTGAAAGCCCCATACCTACCTACCTACCTATACTGAAAGCCCCATACCTACCTACCTACCTATACTGAAAGCCCCATACCTACCTACCTACCTATACTGAAAGCCCCATACCTACCTACCTATACTGAGGACCCCATACCTACCTACCTATACTGAAAGCCCCATACCTACCTACCTATACTGAGGACCTCATACCTACCTACCTACCTATACTGAAAGCCCCATACCTGCCTACCTATACCAAGGACCCCATACCTACCTACCTATACTGAAAGACCCACACCTACCTACCTATACTGAGGACCCCATACCTACCTACCTATACTGAAAACCCCATACCTACCTACCTACACTGAAAGCCCCATACCTACCTATCTATACTGAAAGCCCCATACCTACCTACCTATACTGAGGACCCCATACCTACCTACCTATACTGAAAGCCCCTAACCTACCTACCTATACTGAAAGCCCGTATACCTACCTACCTATACTGAGGACTCCATGCCTACCTACCTATACTGAAAGCCCTATACCTACCTACCTATACTGAAAGCCCCTAACCTACCTACCTATACTGAAAGCCCCTATACCTACCTACCTATACTGAGGACCTCATACCTACCTACCTATACTGAAAGCCCGTATACCTACCTACCTATACTGAGGACTCCATGCCTACCTACCTATACTGAAAGCCCGTATACCTACCTACCTATACTGAGGACTCCATGCCTACCTACCTATACTGAAAGCCCTATACCTACCTACCTATACTGAAAGCCCCTAACCTACCTACCTATACTGAAAGCCCCTATACCTACCTACCTATACTGAGGACCTCATACCTACCTACCTATACTGAAAGCTCCATACCTACCTACCTATACTGAAAGCCCAATTACCTACCTACCTATACTGAAAGCCCCATACCTACCTACCTATACTGAAAGCCCAATTACCTACCTCCCTATACTGAAAGCCCAATTACCTACCTCCCTATACTGAAAGCCCCATACCTACCTACCTATACTGAAAGCCCAATTACCTTCCTCCCTATACTGAAAGCCCAATTACCTACCTACCTATACTGAAAGCCCCATACCTACCTACCTATACTGAAAGCCCCCTACCTACCTACCTATACTGAGGACCCCCTACCTACCTATACTGAGGACCCCATACCTACCTACCTATACTGAGGACCCCATACCTACCTACCTATACTGAAAGCCCCTATACCTACCTACCTATACTGAGGACCCCATACCTACCTACCTATACTGAAAGCCCCATACCTACCTACCTATACTGAGGACCCCATACCTACCTACCTATACTGAAAGCCCCTATACCTACCTATACTGAGGACCCCATACCTAACTACCTACCTATACTGAAAGCCCCATACCTACATATACTGAAAGCCCCATACCTACCTACCTATACTGAAAGCCCCATACCTACCTACCTATACTGAGGACCCCATACCTACCTACCTACCTATACTGAGGACCCCATACCTACCTACCTACACTGAAAGCCCCTATACCTTGCTATCTATACTGAAAGCCCTTATACCTACTTACCTATACTGAAAGCCCCTATACCTACCTACCTATACTGAGGACCCCATACCTACCTATCTACCTACCTATACTGAAAGCCCCTAACCTACCTACCTATACTGAAAGCTCCATACCTACCTACCTATACTGAAAGCCCCATACCTACCTACCTATACTGAAAGCCCCATACCTACCTATACTGAGGACCCCATACCTACCTACCTATACTGAGGACCCCATACCTACCTACCTATACTGAAAGCCCCTAACCTACCTACCTACCTATATTGAAAGCCCCATACCTACCTACCTATACTGAAAGCCCCATTGCCTATACTGAAAGCCCCATACCTACCTATCTATACTGAAAGCCCCATACCTACCTACCTATACTGAGGACCCCATACCTACCTACCTACACTGAATGCCCCATACCTACCTACCTATACTGAAGACCCCTATATCTGAAGGCATCTATACCTAGCTACCTATGCTGAAGCCACTGGGCCCCAGACGAGCAAAGCAAAGCCCCTAGCCCAGCCTAGCAAAGCCCCAGCAACGCAAAGTCCCCGGTCCCAGCAAAGCAAAGCCCCCAGCCCAGCCTAGCAAAGCCCCAGCAACGCAAAGTCCCCGGGCCCAGCAAAGCCTCCGGGCTTCAGCCCAGCAAAGCAAAGCCTCCAGCTCAGCAAAGCCTAGTAAAACCCGCAGCCCAGCAAAGCGTCCAAAAATGCCATCACCCCAGTGAAACCCGCAGCAAATCACCCAGCAAAGCCCCAGGCCCAGCACCCAGCAAAGCCCCAGGCACAGCATCACCACCAGCCAGGCAGCCCAGCATCACCACCAGCAAGCCCGGCATCACCACCAGCAAGCCCGGCATCACCACCAGCTGAGTACAGCACACAGGCCAGCCAGCCGAAAACAAGACAGACAGAAGCCAGGTGAGGGGCTTATTTATGTCAAATACTGCCTATCAAATATATTTAAGTTACACCACTGCTATGTTCATGCACATTTGGCCCCACCTATGACCACGCCCACTTTCCATCGCATAACCATGCCCATTTTTTGCAGCACAATCTTTTCCTCTTGGTGCCCAGGGATGCCCTGGATCTCCCAGGAACCGAGAAACGCCCCTGTCGAGGTGAGTTTCAAATCCCCCTCCACCCGCTTGCAACTCTGCAGGGAGGTAGGGGAGTTGGAATGTAAGGAATGTGGCGTGCGGTCCGCAGCAGAGTTTGCCCAGCCCTGCACTAAGTCAAGAAATGATTGATATTCGCCATGTAATTCATTCATGTTGTTTGATCCACAAGGTCATCATCTTTACTACTGGCAGGCATGAACAAAAACCTTTCTGAACTGATCTCTTCAATTCTTATATATTCTCATATAAATCCACTGATAGATACTGAACCAGAAGTGTTAAATAAATATTGTAGCTGGATAATGTAATTGTTAAAGAGAACCTGTAACAAAAAAAAGTTCCCCTGGGGGGTACTCACCTCGGTAGCGGGAAGCCTCAGGGTCCCAATGAAGCTTCCCCCATCCCTGTAGCTGCAGGCAATCCAGCGCTGGCTCCCCCGAAGTCTCCGGTAATCCTGGCTCGACAAGCCTGACAAGCTACATTTATTTACCTTCCCTGGCTCCAGCGGGGGGCGCTGTTGCGGCTCTCAGCACGGAGATAGGCGGAAATAGCAGATCTCCATGTCGGGTACGCTCTAATACGCAGGGGCAGGAGAGTTGCGCCTGTGCAGTAGAGCGGCCCAACAGCGATCGGCAATTTCCGCCTACCTCCGAGCGGAGAGCCGATACTGCGCCTGCGCTGGAGCCCGGGAAGGTAAATATTTACATCCTCGCTGTTCGGAGGGGCACAGCGAGACCCCCGTGGGACACAGGAGGACGGGGGGAAGCCTCGATAAGATCCGGAGGCTTACCCCTACCAAGGTGAGTACCCCCCAGGGGAACTTTTTGTCGTTACAGGTTTTCTTTAAGGTTGTCTGCCTCTGACACAGGTGACCTGGGTTTGAATCTTGGCTTTTCCTGTTCAGTAAGCCTATTCAGTAAAGAGACCTTGGGCAAGATTCCCTAACACTGCTACTGCCTACTGAGCGTGCCCTAGTGGCTACAGCTCTGGCACTTTAAGCCCGCCAGGGAAAAAGCGCAAAATAAATGTTATTTGTCTTGTCTTTACTGCTTGCAGACAAGAAAAAATAGACAGCACCAACTGCCACCATCTATAAACACACCGTCTAACAATGTGATAAGGTAGAAGGTTGTTCACAGACAGGAAACTGTCGGGACCATGGTAATGACATCACACTGTGGGAGGGGTTTTACCACAATATCAGCCACAAAGACCCCCTGATTCAAGAAAAGAAAGATTTCTCGCGGGAAAGGCGTACCGGCTACTAAGGGTGAAGTAAAGTCGTTGGTTAAAGTTCCGTGACCAAGAATTGAACTTCATCCCAATCAGTAGCTGATACCCCCTTTCCCAAGAGAAATTCCTTTTCACAAACAGATCATCAAGGGGCTCTGTATGGCTGATATTGTGTTGAAGCCCTTCCCAAAGAAAACTGTAAGGACCTGGTCCTGGCTGTTTCCTGTCTGTGAACCTCGTTGCATTGTGGGAAATAGCTGTTTACAGCTGTTTCCAACTGCCAAAAAAGCAAGCAGCATCTCCTTCCACTGACATCACCTGCCAGCAGTAAAAATGTCGCCATGTGATACATGTCAAAATGTAAATTAGGGAGAGGAAAGATTTTACAATGGGCAAACACTGACTAAATAATTTATACATAATTATTGTAAAAATAAAGCACTTTTTTTATTACATTATTTTCACTGGAGTTCCTCTTTAAGTTATGCTTTAATAGGCTGAGACTTGATTCCAGCGATTTGCATACGTACCGTCCGTCACTTTGCGCTTGCAGTTGAGCAGGTCTCGGCATATGCGGGCGGGGTTGTCGCGGGTCCCTGGCGGGTTCTTTATACTGTGCATCAGATCTGTCAGGTAGTGGAGCGTTTTGAAGATCTCTGCACTGAAGTCCAGTATGGACACATCAGTACCCTGATAGCTCTTCTGTTTACAGGAAAGTCAGTAAGGGTCATCCAATCAGAAGTGGTAGAGGACACAATGGATGCCAAATGACAGCAATCCAGGAGCGGGGAGAAGCATGAATTTATAGGAGAGACAAAAGGGAGGGAGTTATAACATGAGAAACAATTCATGGCAGGAGGAAAAAAAAAAAGAGACAAACTTAATTTACATTTCAGTAATATGAATTATTTGATTCATTTAAAATGAATATTGAAAATTAACATTTGTTTGTAAAACAATACAATATACACTAAAGACACTGAAAGCAGAAGTCCTGTTTTTGTCTCACACTGCCCTCTAGTGACAAGTGGCCATAAATACACATTACAGCAGTACTAATTAGAAGCAGGGAAATGTAACAAGTAAGCTAAAATAAATTGGTCTGGAGCACTTACAAGCCTCTAAATAATTTGGCTGCTAAAGGGTTAACAACATGCAGCTTAAGCCCAACATTGTCTCAATTCAAATCTGCTGACTAGTTTAAAATGTAAAAAAAAACTGAGAATCCCCCATGAGGAGATGGACTTGTCCAAAACCCGTCGGTTCTGTCAGATTTTAAATGCTTACTTTTTCGCCGTAGTGGTCCTTTAATGTAAAAGTGAGCATCCTGAATAATTTACTACATTACTATTATATGTCGTTGTGGGGCCTCTTTAAATTGGACACAAGGAAAACATAACAGAAGTGCACCCTGTATGTGTTTAAAGAGTTTAGCCTGTGTAATTCCCCCTCATTTGTGTCTAATCACTAGCTGTAATTTGAGCTCCCCCTTGTCACATGACCGCCTATGGCAGATAAGCCCATTTAAAAGTACGGGCTGTAAACAATATGTCTGCTTCCATGAATCAGGAAGTAGAAACTGTGCAAATTTATTTTAGGATCTCGGCTGTAACAGAAAAGTTTTTTGTTTTTTTGTTTAAAGGTTATTATGCTGTTGTGTATCTTTTAGAGCAGAGAGGAGTTCTGAGTTCAGGTCCACTTTGAATAATCCTCACTTTTTTAAGCACCTACAGTATAGATCTTAAAGAGAACCCGAGGTGGGTTTGAAGAATATTATCTGCATACAGAGGCTGGATCTGCCTATACAGCCCAGCCTCTGTTGCTATCCCAAACCCCCCTAAGGTCCCCCTGCACTCTGCAATCCCTCATAAATCACAGCCACGCTGCTGACAAACAGCTTGTCAGAGCTGGCTGTGTTTATCTCTATAGTGTCAGTCTGCTGCTCTCCCCGCCTCCTGCAGAACTCCAGTCCCCGCCTGCATCCCTTCCCTCCCTGCTGATTGGAGGGAAGGGACGGGGGCAGGGACCGGAGCTATGCAGGAGGCGGGGGAGCAGCTGAGACTGACACTACAGATGTAAACACAGCCTCACAGCACAGCTGTGATTTATGAGGGATTGCAGAGTGCAGGGGGACCTTAGTGGGGTTTGGGATAGCAACAGAGGCTGGGCTGCATAGGCAGATCCAGCCTCTGTATGCAGATAACATTCTTTAAACACACCTCGGGTTCTCTTTAAGCTTTTTCAGGGACATGTCTTTCCTAGAAATCATGTATACACAGCACATTCTAATGTATAAAGCAATCCTACCTCCATCCGCAGTGCTGCATGGGACTCCATGAGGGCCTGAATAGCGGAGTTCATGTCTGTGAGTTTCTGTAAAAAAAAAAACAAATTAGCAATACTAAAACAACATAGTACCTGCCAAATGTCAAATACTCCACCAATCAGATATATTTAAATTATAAGTAGGCCTGTTGGAAAAAGCCACTAACGTATGTACATTTCACAAATCCATAATGGTATTTTACTTACATTCAGGTCCCTTTTATACTTGTCTTGCAAACCTGCATTGTGTTAACCTGTTTCACTACAGGGTAATGCAACAGCAAGGCAATGGGGCTTAGCACACTTTACTGCGTCGCATTGCGCCAAAGTTTCCGAATCGCAGTTGAGCCTCCGCAAAGTGAACAGTAGACCACGCAGGTGCACCCGTAAACCAAGGAGGTGCACCAGTATACACCATGCAGGTGCACCCGTACACCACGCAGGTGCACCCGTACACCACGCAGATGGGGCACCCGTACACCACATAGGTGGGGCACCCGTACACCACGCAGGTGCACCAGTACACCACGCAGGAGCATCAGTACACCACGCAGGTGGGGTACTCGTTCACCACGCAGGTGGGGCACCCGTACACCATGCAGGTGGGACACCCGTACACCACGCAGGTGGGACACCCGTACACCACGCAGGTGCACCAGTACACCACGCAGGTGGGGTACTCGTACACCACACAGGTGGGGCACCCGTACACCACGCAGGTGGGGCACCCGTACACCACGCAGGTGGGGCACCCGTACACCACGCAGGTGGGACACCCGTACACCACGCAGGTTCACCAGTACATCACGCAGGTGGGGTACTCGTACACCACACAGGTGGGGCACCCGTACACCACGCAGGTGGGGCACCCGTACACCACGCAGGTGGGGCACCCGTACACCACGCAGGTGGGGCACCCGTACACCACGCAGGTGGGGCACCCGTACACCACGCAGGTGGGGCACTCGTACACCACGCAGGTGGGGCACCCGTACACCACGCAGGTGGGGCACCCGTACACCACGCAGGTGGGGCAATACACCACGCAGGTGGGGCCATACACCACGCAGGTGGGACCATACACCACGCAGGTGCGCCCATACACCACGCAGGAGCGCCCATACACCACGCAGGTGCTCCCGTAAACCACGCAGGTGCGCCCATACACCACGCAGGTGCGCCCGTAAACCACGCAGGTGCACCCGTACACTACGCAGGTGCGCCCGTACACCACGCAGGTGCGCACCAACACCACGCAGGTGCGCACGAACACCACGCAGGTGCGCCCGTACACCACGCAGGTGCTCCCGTACACCACGCAAGTGCTCCCGTACACCACGCAAGTGCTCCCGTACACCACGCAGGTGCACCCGTACACCACGCAGGTGCACCCGTACACCACGCAGGTGCACCCGTACACCACGCAGGTGCACCCGTACACCACGCAGGTGCACCCGTACACCACGCAGGTGCACCCGTACACCACGCAGGTGCACCCGTACACCACGCAGGTGCACCCGTACACCAAGGAGGTGCACCCGTACTTGCACTCGTGCACAAAGGGGAATACAGACGCAAAACTAAAAAAGGGTCTTGGGCATCAGCGGTGATCTCTAGGAGGACGTGGGGAATCTCTGCAGGATGCAGAGGCTTCCCTCTTCATCCGACTTGTTGTGTTTACTTTAAAGGGCAACTGAGGTGAGAAGAATGTGGAGGCTGCCATATCAATTTCCTTTTAAACAATACCAGTTACCCGCAGCCCTGCTGATCTATTTGGCTGCAGTAGTGTCTGAATAACACCAGAAAAAAGCATGCAGCTAATCTTGTCACATATGACAACAATGTCAGAAACACCTGATCTGCTGCATGCTTGTTCAGGGTCTATGGCTGAAAGTATTAGGGGCAGAGGGTCAGCAGGATAGCCAGGTAACTGGTATAGCTTAAATGGAAATAAATATGGCAGCTTCCATACACCTCTCTCTACAGTTCTCCTTTAAGGGGGCACATTTTTTTATTAGCTCTAAAAACAGGTTCCCTGTCACCTACAGCTCAGGCAATCTTGGGGTACCTGAACTGACATGTGGGTATCAGACAAATGGGGCGCATGCAGCTCCTGGACAAACCGGGCACCGCCATTGAAAATATCGGTAAGCCGGTGTAATGTCAGATATTGCAGCCCGGAAGCAGCCTTCCTCACTGAGTATTGCGCATGCTCAGTGGGAAGTTAGACATTGTTTACCTGAAATATCTCCGCTTCCGCACCACGTACACTCCCGAAATTTTCAGGGGAGGGAGGGGACCCCCAGATCTAGCTCTGTGTCGAATTGCAGCCCCCTAGCCCCGCTAGTTCCCGAGATAGGTTTGCTGCAATCAGTCTCGGGAACCAGCGGGGCTCGGGGGCTGCAATTCGGCACAGAGCTAGATCTGGGGGTCCCCTCCCTCCCCTGAAAATTTCGGGGGTGTACTTGGTGCGGAAGCGGAGATATTTATGACGTTTTACGTGGCTGCACAATGTAATGGGGCGCAGGCTCCAACTGCGCATGCGGGGCTGCAATTTCTGACATCACACCGGCACCAAAGAGGAAATGGGGCAAGGCAGCGCCTGAAAATGATGTGGGTTTTTTTTGCCGGGTGGGGGTTCGGTGATTGGCATTTGAGGCAGAGTTTGAGCGCTCAGCAGAGCACAATTTGGCACATGATCAGGGGTGACATGGAATAACATGTATTCTTTTCAGCATTTATCACATTAATGTTTAGCTATTCTGGGGTTCTTAAAACTTACTGTTCTTCCCGGAGGACCTGGTGGACCCTGAAATGACAAATAATAAAGAGATAAGCAGAGGGCATTTACTACAATTTAGTAATCTTCATAGAATGCCATCTGTAATAATATTATCATACCAAAAGTGACAACAGTAAGAACCAAGGTTATAATTTGGGCACCGCGCTATGCCTGGTAATTTGGGCGCAATACATGTAAAAAAAGGCACTGGGTACCGGCAAACACCATCCATACCACCAACTGAGTGAGGATAACAACTGTGCTTGTTTGGGCACAAGTAAAATATGCAAAAAAAAGTGAAACTGTAGGTTACCTACAGTAGGTATGATGCCAGCAAGTGACAGAGCAGAGAGAAAGAAGAGAGACAGCAAAATATCCAAGCAGCTCAGAGTGACCCAAAACTACTGGCAAAGTACAATACATAGAGTGGGGTATATTACTGTATTAGCAAGGCCTATTATTAACATCAGCTGATCCCCATCAGTTCCGGATAACCAAGACTCTACTGTAACGTCTTCCTGGACCATATCTTGTGGCGTGTTCATTCTGAAGATGGCCATGATACAACAATCATCCTTCAAACAAACCCAAGAACCAGCCCTGGCTAACAATTACTCAGAAATCGATTTATCAACCACAGCTTTCTGATTTTAATCACTTTGGGCTTGATTCACATAAGAGTGCTAACACTTAGCATGCCCGTGCAAAGCTGCTTTGCACGTGATATCATGCGCGTAAAGCTTTACGCGCGTAAACTAAGGACATCGCGTGAAGTCATGCGTTTACGTGCGTAAAGTTTTACACACATTACATTGCGTGCAAACCAGCTTAGCACGGGCATGGTAAGCATACACTCTAATAGGTTAGCACGCGAAGCAACCTTAGTTTTCAAGTGCAAAGCGGACTTATATCTTGTTTTTTCCGCCACTAATTAGGCTTTCTTTGGGTGGTACATTTTGCTAAGAATTTTTTTTTAAAAAAAAGCATTTTAACAGGATTAATAAGAAAAAAATGGAAAAAAGAATCATTATTTCTCAGTTTTTCGTCCATTATAGCTTTAAAATAATCCATGCTACCATAATTAAAACCTGTGTATTTTATTTGCCCGTTTGTCTCAGTTATGACACAATTTAAATTTTGTCCCTATCACAATGTATGACTCCAATATTTTATTTGGGAATAAAGTTGCATTGTTTCCGTTTTGCGTCCATCACTATTTACAAGCTTATAATTTAAAAAAATGTTCGTAGTATACCCCCTTTACATGCATATTTAAAAAGTTCAGCCCCTTAGGTAACTATTTATTTCTATTTTTTTTTTCTTTTCTTTTTTTTTTAATTGTAATTTTTTTTCCATTAAAAAATTTATTTGGGTTATATTTTGGTGTGGGACATAAACAGTTAATTTTTAATGTTGCTATATGTGTAAATTGTAATGTAAAAATATGTAGATGTAGTTTTACTATTTGGCCACAAGATGGCCACCTTCATTTTTTCCCCCCTCTTTGTGCTTCTCGCTAAGCGGAAGTACAAGGGGGATGCGGAAATTTTTCCGGGCAGAAAGACTGAAGCCTCTTTTAATAGCGCATCGTTTTTTCTGCGGGGGACATGGATCGGTGATCGGGAACCATGTTCCCATTCACTGATCCCAGGGCTACCGGGGGACACCACAAGGGGGAGCTGGGGAGCATGCCGAAGTGCGTCACCGCAGCAGAGCAGCCGCCCGGACGTGAGCGTCACGTTCGGGAGGCAGAAATGGTTAAACAATACCAGTTGCCTGGCAGCCCTGCTGATCTATTTGGCTGCAGTAGTGCCTGAACAACACACCTGAAACAAGCATGCAGCTAGTTTTGTCAAGAGTTTTGTTCGGAGCACCTGAAATGCTGCATACTTGTTCAGGGTCTCTTGCTATAAGTATTATAGGTAGAGGATGAGCAGGACAGCCAGGCAACAGGTATTGTTCAAAATTAAATAAATACGTCAGCATCTATATCTGTCTCACTTCATGTATCCTTTAAACCAGGGATGTCAGCCACAAAATAAAATTCACTTTACCCACTGCTCTGTGTTTCTTATGTAGTCTACATGCAGTCTACATTGCAAGTATTCCAATATAATCATAAATGTTTCTGCAGTAATGAACCTTATCTCAGTCAGCCTGGCTCTAATAGAGTACATTGCTGAGAAGAGGGAAGCTTGTTATCTCACCTCCCACATTCCTGCTCCTCACTGATTGGCTGAGGGCAGTTCAGTGTGACAGGAGGCTGAGAAGATAAATACACCTCACTCCTCCGCAGAAACTGCTGAAATACAATCTATGCAGTGCTCACGTGTTTACAAAGCAAGCTAGATACGACAGTGCAGTTTCCAGGAGACAACAATGTAGAGGAGGAAATTACATCAGGATTGGCTTCAGTCAGACGCAGTCAAGATGGAAAATGCCTTTCTCTTTATTTACTATATAAAATTCACTGAAATAAAAATGTGGATAGTACTATACATATGTTACATAAGTAGAACAAGTATTTATCTACTTATGCTTGTTTTTTTTTTTACCATGGATTAGTATGGCTGTCCCTGCTGCTTTAAGAGGATGATGACTACATTGAAGGGACTTTGGAGTAAACCTGAGTAATAAACTACAAATGATGAGGGGAATAACGAGAGGCCGCCTTCAATGAAAACCAGATTTGTATTTAGACTGGCATTTGAGTGGCAACACGATTTTTTGTACAACAAATATGTTGATAAATTCTGCAGCTTCATGTACTTACTGGAGGACCAGGCTGGCCTCTTGGCCCCTGAGGTCCCTGTAAAAAGAAAAACAGAGGTTATTCTACGAAATGCTACCAAAATGTTGATATATATCTGTCATTAGGTTAATAGCGCTCCTGCGTCATCCAGTGCGGACAGCTCCATCTTTTACCATTTTATAACAACTGTTCTGCGTTGCCGAATCTGACTTTGATTATCGGAGCATCAGCAAACAGGCGGATTTCTTTGTACTCTATTTGAACATTGCAAGATTTATAAGGCTATGACACATAACGACTAGAGGTGGTCAGCAATCTGCAAATACTTCTGGATTGCATGCAGTCTAAACAAAATTGTATGCAGCATGAAACTGGGCCAATCAAAATCGACACGAAGTTCGCTTGATTGTTCCAGGTCCGAGGTGCATACAATTTGCCTGGAACTGGCATGCAGGTCAGAATTCTCTGCATCTGGTTGACAATCTCTAATGGTATCAAACCACTGTAGGAGGCGCCCTTGTACCTTGTTATAACATACAATCAGTAAATTGATAAGCGTAGTGTGTCTCACCTGTTATGAAGGTACATACACACGTGAATCATAAAATTGGGTTTATTATAGCACAATGGACTGGACAACGCGTTTCGCGACCACAAGTCGCTTCTTCAGGTCAAATACAGTGCTGTTGGCCAGAAGGTTAGCAGCGTACCGTCTTCACTCGGCCTTGCTCGGTCGCTGCTCCCAAAAAAAGCACTACTATAATAAATTACAGTGGGCGCCCACGCCGTGGGCGCCCACTGTAATTTATTATAGTAGTGCTTTTTTTGGGAGCAGCGACCGAGCAAGGCCGAGTGGAGACGGTACTTCTCCACATGTTCAGATGGTGGTTGCCTAAACAGCAACCCAGAATTGTGAGTATAATTGTTATCCTTTAACTGTTCGACTCACACAACGATAATACATGATATCGGGCTCCCGGTGTCCCTGTGCTTTTTTCCTCTTCTAGCCCTACAATCTCTAATGGTGGCTATATACACAGTTGCTGCAGAGGGAACGAGAACCAGTAGCATACACTTATAAAATAGGAGGTTTTAAAACATTTTATTAATAACAGGATATAAATAGAAAAATAGGACGTGGCTTACCTCTCCAATGACACAAATACGATAAAGTAAAGTTGATTTTATTGGCATAAGCAATGTTTCGTGGGTGCAAGCCAACTTGCTCAGGCCAATTAAAGTGCCTAGAAAGTTAAAGAGAACCCGAGGTGTGTTTAAAGAATGTTATCTGCATACAGAGGCTGGATGTCACGTTCTGTGAAGGTAGATAGGCCCAGAGAGAGTCTGATTGCCGGTAATCTGCAGTATCACCGGAATGCAGATATATATCTGATTATAAGTGAGCTGCAGTCTCACCGACAATCCGATATATTAACTAACCTCTGGCACCTAAAGAGTGTAGTGATTGGTGCAACAGTAACACTAGAGGACTAGGCCTCAGTACAGCAAGGCGTACTGTACAGATTCCTTCCGCAGCCCAAGCTCTCCTAGACAGAAGGAGTCGGGCAGCCAGCAGGAAGGATATACTGAAAGTAACCCTAAATAGGAAGGGTCACTGTCAGTGCGAGGAACCGCCTCTGACAGCAAGGTCGGTTCTCGAGGTCGGACAGGCCAGGTCGTACACACACAGGCAAATAAGGTACAATATCAGGAGGCTAAGGCGGAGTCTAAGAGCGAGCCGGGGTTCGGCAACAGGAGATCAGAAATATCAAGGTACAGTATCACAAGTTCAGAGGCGAAAACGAGAGACAAGGCAAGGTCGGCAACAGGAGATAAGATCGGCAGAAGTACAAGAGGATGAGGCAAGAGCAAGGTCAGAAACAGGCAAAAAGGTCAAAGGCACAGATAAATCACAATGGTATGGTCTTCCAGTACTTATATATTGGCCGCACCAATATATAGGTATACTGTGGATCCGAGAGCTAACACGGGTGTGATCGCTACAGCGGACACAGAATACTGACAGTCTGCTGCTTAAATGCAGACTGTCACTTCAGCAATCTCCACCCCCCCCCCGATGACGTCAGAAAAGGGGCGGCAACTGTCCCGGCAATCTGCTCATGGGATCCTCCTTCTCAGGGCATAAAGGGCGTGACGCTCCGTGCGTGCGCGCGTTGCCCTGCCCTGCTGAGACATGCTCCTAGTGACCCGTTGAGCGGAGGAGGAGGCCGCCGGGACAGACCGGAAGTTCGGGGTCCCGATGACGTCAGCCGCGAGCGCGGCGTTCGTACTACCGCTGGCGGTGGGGGTGAGTCCATGCCTGACATTACCCCTCCCCTGAGGCGTGGTCTCCGAACGCGCCAATGAAGGTCTATCAGGATTAGTATCATGAAATTCTCGTATGAGTTCCTGTGCATGAAATTGATGTGCTGGTACCCAGGATCTCTCCTCCGGGCCATAACCCTTCCAATGAACCAGGTATTGAAGAGAATTCTGAACAAACCGGGAATCCAGAATTCTCTCAACCTCATATTCAGGTTCACCGTCAACAAGCACAGGAGGAGGACCAGAGTCCGCATGTACTGCGGGTTTCAGTAATGACACATGAAATGTTCTTACTCCCCGCATTGACTGAGGTAATGTCACTTGATAAGATACCCGATTGATCCTTTTAGCTATAGGATATGGACCTATAAATTTAGGTCCCAGTTTTGCTGATGGCTGTCGTAAGGCGATGTGCCGAGTAGAGATCCAGACAAGATCTCCGGGAGAAAACTCCCACTCGGGAGAACGCCTTCGGTCAGCCTGTTGTTTCTGGACCGACACTGTTTTCTTTAAATTATTATTAACCTCCCTCCAAAGAGATCTTAGCGTCTCTTGCCAGACCTCCAGAGCAGGGAAAGGTGAGGTCCTGACAGGGAGTGATGAAAACCTTGGGGACCTTCCATTGACAATTTGAAAAGGTGAAAACCCTGAGGAAGAACTCCGAAGATTATTATGGGCAAATTCAGAATATGGTAAGTACTGAACCCACTCCGTTTGATTGTCAGCCACATAACATCGGAGATACTGTTCCAAGGACTGATTCATTCTCTCCGTTTGCCCATTGGTCTGGGGATGAAACCCAGAAGAAAAGGAGAGGGTGATTCCCAGTGCCTTGCAAAATTCTCTCCAGAATTCCGAAACGAACTGCACCCCCCTGTCAGATACTATGTTTTCAGGAACCCCGTGAAGACGAAGAACGTGGATTACGAAAAGGTCAGCAAGTTCTTTAGCGGAAGGAAGTTTCTTCAAAGGTACAAAATGGGCCATTTTAGAGAATCGGTCAACAATGACCCAGATCACCGTATTACCGTCCGAGGGTGGTAACTCCCCCACAAAATCCATGGATACATGAGTCCAGGGCTCGGAGGGTATGGGCAGCGGCTGGAGGGTACCCACCGGAGATACACGTGAGGGTTTACTCCGTGAGCACACTGAACAAGATACAACAAAATCCTCGACATCACTCCTCCAAGAAGGCCACCAGACGCTCCTGGACAATAATTCTCTAGTTCGAGCCACTCCAGGGTGACCAGCTAGCTTATGAGCATGAAAGAATTGAAGTATTTGTAATCTGAACTGTAACGGTACAAACATGAGATCGGACGGTTTCCCTGCAGGACTATCCTGTTGGTAGGGAAGCAGAACAGATGCAATATCCCCCATAGAGTCTATACTGGCTAACACCACCTTCTCGGATAAAATTGGCTCTGGTTCGGAGGGCAGTACTGATTCAATGTCAAAGCATCGTGAAAGAGCATCAGCCTTGATATTTTTACTTCCAGGTTTGAACGTGATGATGAAATCAAACCTAGAAAAGAATAAAGACCACCGTGCCTGCCTGGGATTTAACCTCTTAGCCCCCTTCAGATATTCCAAGTTCTTATGATCTGTATAGACCGTAATAACATGTTCCGCCCCCTCCAGCCAGTGTCGCCACTCTTCAAAAGCCAATTTTACAGCCAATAGCTCCCTGTTCCCAATATCGTAATTTCTCTCTGCCTCAGAAAATTTTTTCGAAAAAAATGCGCAAGGGTGAAGTCTCCCTTGTGATCCGGAGTACTGTGACAAGACTGCCCCAACCCCAATTTCTGATGCGTCTACCTCCACGATGAATGGCCTGGATGAATCGACATGGTGCAAAATGGGAGCAGAACAAAAAGCAGTTTTAAGACTCGAGAAAGCAGAAATGGCTTCAGGAGACCAATTGTTAACATTAGCCCCTTTCTTAGTCATGTCAGTAAGGGGAGCTACCAGAGCAGAGTACCCCTTTATAAATTTCCTGTAATAGTTAGCAAAACCCAGAAAACGTTGTAAAGCTTTTAGACCAACTGGTTGCGGCCAGTCCAAAACTGCCGCAACTTTACTGCTATCCATAGCTAACCCAGATCTGGAAATGATATAGCCAAGGAATGGAACTTCATTGATCTCAAACAAACATTTTTCCAACTTGGCATATAATGAATTCTCCCGTAACTTTTGTAATACATATTGGACCTGAGACCTATGCTCCTTGATATTGCGAGAAAAGATCAGAATATCGTCCAAATAAACGACCACAAATTTCCCCACCACCTCCCTAAAAATGTCATTAACTAATTCTTGGAAAACAGCGGGGGCATTACACAGACCGAAGGGCATGACTAGGTATTCGTAATGCCCATCCTGAGTATTAAATGCCGTCTTCCATTCGTCACCCTGTCTGATTCTGACCAGATTGTAAGCTCCCCTGAGATCTAGTTTAGTGAAGATCTGGGCACCTGTGACCTGAGAAAAAAGGTCATCAATCAGGGGAAGTGGGTAACGGTTCTTTATCGTTATGGCATTAAGGGCTCGATAGTCGATGCAGGGACGCAGCCCCCCATCTTTTTTCTTCACGAAGAAGAATCCTGCCCCCGCGGGAGATCTAGAGGGTCTAATGAACCCCTTATCTAAGTTCTCCTGAACGTACTCCCTCATGGCCACCTTTTCAGGTCCTGTGAGATTATAAAGATGACCTCTAGGGGGCATGGTTCCTGGTCTAAGCTCGATTGGGCAATCATAAGGCCTGTGAGGAGGTAGTGAATCGGCCGATCGAGGACAGAACACATCGGCAAAGGAGCTATAAGGCTGAGGTAAACATTGCGGAGTTAAGTGAGTGGCACGAAGAGGGCATTTTGATATGCAGTGCTTCTGACAGTAGGATGACCAAGACAGCAACTGACCAGAAGCCCAATCGATCTGTGGAGAATGTAGCCGTAGCCAGGGAAGCCCCAGTATAATCGAGCAAGAAGGCATTCTGATAAGGTAAAATCGTAATTTTTCACAATGTAATACCCCAACGGTACAGATTAATTCAGGAGTAATAGAGACAGGTTGACTACCTTGTAATGGGGAATCGTCAATTGCAGTGACTATAATGCGTTTCTCAAGAGGAACCACTGGAATGCCTAATTTAAGTGCTAAATTAAAATCCATAAAATTGGCTGCGCCGCCCGTATCAACAAAGGCCTGCAGTGCAATGTTTTGTTTGTCCCAAGAAATGGAAATAGGAAATAGGATTTTATCTTTTGGAGGTATGGAATTCTCGCCCAGGGTAGTACCCCCGACTAACCCTAGGCGGAGAAGTTTTCCGGCTTCTTGGTACAAACAGAGGCGATATGACCTTTGTCCCCACAATATAAGCACAAACCCTCCTTCCTCCTTCTTAATTTCTCTGTCTCAGATAATTTAGAGTGACCCAGCTGCATGGGCTCCTCAGTAGAAGAGGAAGAGGCAAAACTTGTGGAAGGCTGTGAGCGCATGAAGGGTCGTTGCCTGGTAGACCTGTGAAACCGTACTCTGCGGTCTATCTTGATAGCAAGACTTATAGCCTCATCTAAAGTTCTAGGTTCAGGATGACTCAACATTAATTCTGACACAGAATCAGACAACCCTGTTAGGAAGCGATCCAAGAGAGACTGCGCCTCCCACCTGGTGGAAAATGACCATTTGCGGAATTCTGCAGCATAGATTTCCACTGAGTTCTGACCCTGTTTGAGTCTTTTTAGTCTCCTCTCAGCGGTGGCGGAAGTATCTGGATCGTCATATACGACCGCCATGGCTTCGAAAAAATTCTCTACAGAGGTAAGAGCCTCATGACCCACGGGTAAACTGTAGGCCCATGTCTGTGAGTCTCCTTGCAAAAGGGTTTTTATGAGCGTGACCCTTTGCAATTCAGAACCAGAGGAAATGGGACGCATTTGAAAATATGATTGACACCGATCCCGGAAATTACGGAAATCGGAGCGTTCCCCTGAAAACAACTTGGGTAACGACATTTTGGGTTCAACTGGCAAAACAGGAGTGGGATTAACTGGTGCCTGCAGGTTTTGCACAACCTCTGCTAGACGGTTAAGCTGGACCTGTTGATCTTTAACGGTCTGGTTTAATTGAGCGACGGCTGTCGTCAAGTTGTTAACCTGCTGGACCAGAGCATCCATATTATTGGTCCGCTGTACTGTCACGTTCTGTGAAGGTAGATAGGCCCAGAGAGAGTCTGATTGCCGGTAATCTGCAGTATCACCGGAATGCAGATATATATCTGATTATAAGTGAGCTGCAGTCTCACCGACAATCCGATATATTAACTAACCTCTGGCACCTAAAGAGTGTAGTGATTGGTGCAACAGTAACACTAGAGGACTAGGCCTCAGTACAGCAAGGCGTACTGTACAGATTCCTTCCGCAGCCCAAGCTCTCCTAGACAGAAGGAGTCGGGCAGCCAGCAGGAAGGATATACTGAAAGTAACCCTAAATAGGAAGGGTCACTGTCAGTGCGAGGAACCGCCTCTGACAGCAAGGTCGGTTCTCGAGGTCGGACAGGCCAGGTCGTACACACACAGGCAAATAAGGTACAATATCAGGAGGCTAAGGCGGAGTCTAAGAGCGAGCCGGGGTTCGGCAACAGGAGATCAGAAATATCAAGGTACAGTATCACAAGTTCAGAGGCGAAAACGAGAGACAAGGCAAGGTCGGCAACAGGAGATAAGATCGGCAGAAGTACAAGAGGATGAGGCAAGAGCAAGGTCAGAAACAGGCAAAAAGGTCAAAGGCACAGATAAATCACAATGGTATGGTCTTCCAGTACTTATATATTGGCCGCACCAATATATAGGTATACTGTGGATCCGAGAGCTAACACGGGTGTGATCGCTACAGCGGACACAGAATACTGACAGTCTGCTGCTTAAATGCAGACTGTCACTTCAGCAATCTCCACCCCCCCGATGACGTCAGAAAAGGGGCGGCAACTGTCCCGGCAATCTGCTCATGGGATCCTCCTTCTCAGGGCATAAAGGGCGTGACGCTCCGTGCGTGCGCGCGTTGCCCTGCCCTGCTGAGACATGCTCCTAGTGACCCGTTGAGCGGAGGAGGAGGCCGCCGGGACAGACCGGAAGTTCGGGGTCCCGATGACGTCAGCCGCGAGCGCGGCGTTCGTACTACCGCTGGCGGTGGGGGTGAGTCCATGCCTGACACTGGATCTGCCTATACAGCCCAGGCTCTGTTGCTATCCCAAACCCCACTAAGGTCCCCCTGCACTCTGCAATGCCTCATAAATCACAGCCGTGCTGTGAGGCTGTGTATACATCTGTAGTGTCAGTCTCAGCTGCTCCCCAGCCTCCTGCATAGCTCCGGTCCCTGCCCCCGTTCCTTCCCTCCAATCAGCAGGGAGGGAAGGGATGCTGGCGGGGACTGGAGTTCTGCAGGAGGCGGGGAGAGCAGCAGACTGACACTATAGAGATAAACACAGCCAGCTCTGACAAGCTGTTTGTCAGCAGCGTGGCTGTGATTTATGAGGGATTGCAGAGTGCAGGGGGAACTTAGGGGGGTTTGGGATAGCAACAGAGGCTGGGCTGTATAGGCAGATCCAGCCTCTGTATGCAGATAATATTCTTCAAACCCACCTTGGGTTCTCTTTAATGAGAGGCTCTCAGGACTTAAGACCAATACATATACAGGGATCCAATAGATTAGAATATGTTTTATTGGATTCCTGTATATGTATTGGTCTTAAGTCCTAAGAGCCTTGACTTTTTAGGCACATTTATTGGTCTGAGGAAGTGGGCTTGCAACCACGAAACGCTTTACCTGTTGAAATAAAATCAACTTTATTGTATTTGTCATTAGAGAGGTAAGCCACCCCCTGTTTTTCGATATTTATCCTGTTCTTAATAAAATTGTATTCATCCTGGGCGTCTCTTAACCTTTGTTATGTCATCAGTGTGCAGCTGCACCTCATTGTCCAAAAAGCAGTTTAGGCGTATCGCTGAGAACTCTAATCAGGCAGTGCCGGTGCTACCGATAATGGGAAACCGAGAAACTGTTCACGGTCCTAAATTTGGGATTATGGAAACTATAGCCGTGACCAGACCCAAGGTGCAGAGAAGCGCCTGACTTAGGCATCTCAATGCAGGGCTGGCAAGGAAGTATAACAGCTTTCCCTCTGGTCCTCTCCTGTCTCCCATCTATCCATGTCTGCCCGTCTGTCTTGAGATAGGGGCATTATGGCTACACTTTATGCAGAGCTGGGACAAGGTCCTCCAGCACCTAAGGCTGAGACACCAAAGTGCGCCCCCCCTCCCTCCCACCCCAGCTGCCACACACTCATTGCTATTACACTAAGAGGTGCCACAGGGTCCAGAACCTCCCCAACACCTTAATATCTAGTTATCTGGCTTGCAGTCACTGCTATGTATCCCCTTTTCTTATTTCTTTCTGCTTTAAACACAATTAGGAATGACAGCTGAATGAATTGTGCGCCCCTCCTACACTGCGCCCTGAGGCTGGAGCCTCTCCAGCCTATGCCTCGGCCCGGCCCTGACTTTATGTAACAGGGGCATTATAGCTGAACTTGATATAGTGAGGGCATTATGGCTGTACTTGTTCTACTGGGACATTAAAGAAAGAGGAAGTATCAGAGTCATGTGAATCACAACATGGCACGCAAGTCAGTGACCTCCTCCTGACCCTGTCCGCTTGTCTGGTTTGGACAGCGGCAATCGGGAGTAATCTGGTGAACACCAACACTAGAAATGATAGCTGCATTTCTGACATGCAAGTCATGGTGCATACACAATCGATGTCCGGCTTCCGTCCGTAGCCCCGCCCCCTAGAAGATGATGTCACAGGCGCTTCCCTGATTGGTCCTAGAAAAGCACCTGTGACCTCTTACATTTAGGCCGGGCTATAGTCGGAAGCTAGACATCAGGACACCTTGTAAGTGTAATAAAAGAAAAAAATAAACAAAAACGCAAATCAGATGGAATTTAAAAGGGCAGCAGTGATTCCTAGTGGGTCGCAGGCCTAATGGTTTTTAAAGGCAACTTTTAAGGTGAAAAAAAAAGAGATTAACTTACCTGAAGCATCTACCAGCCCCTGCAGACGTGCTGTGCCCGCGGCAGGACAAAACAATCCTCCGGTACCCCGCCACGACTAAGTTTCATTACAGCCGACTTACAAGTCTGCGCGGTCCAGGCCACACCTCCTTGCTCCCACTTAGGTTGCTGGAAGTATCCCGCACAGGTGCAGTATGAGAAAACCTCGTACTGCGCCCGCGCCGAACGCTCCCGGAAGCAAGGGGCACAATGGCCCGCCGTCTAAGAAAACACAACTGAGCCACGGCGGGGGAACTGAAGGATCGTGTTGTCCCGGCACGGGCGCATGAAGTCTGCAGGGGCCTGGTAGAAGCCCCAGGTAAGTTCAAATCCTTTTTTTTTTCTTCTCCTTACAGGTTTTCTTTAACAGGTGCTTATTTTCAGCATAATGTTTTCTCTTTGTTTATCAGCGTGCATTCATGCATGAAAATGAAAGGGAAACCCACACTAAGAAACTGTCCCCTGTGACCAGACTGTGTGGAGTATAACTGAGGAAAATGCCGGCTTTGCTGTCTGTCTGTAGCCAGCTGAGCGATAGGACTGGCTGGACTGAATCACAGAACTTAGCGGCAAGTTAGTATATTTTACACACAATGTTTACATTTCATCCCTTCTTTTAGCTGTCTGCTACAGAACATCATCAATGTGCTTCTCTTACCATTTCCCCCTTGGGACCTTTTTCACCTCGACTACCCTGAAAAAAAGGAAGAAAAGGTTTTTTTTTTCCCCAACTTAGCGAAAGAGAGACAAACTTTACCAAACAATACAAGAGCCCAGGCTAGGTAATTACACTTTAAAAAGGAACTATAACCCATATTGGACATCATCCCAGTCAGTAGCTGATACCCCCCTTTCCCACAAGAAATCTTTTCCTCTTCTCCAATAGATCATCAGGGAGGTCTGTATGGCTGATATTGTAGTGAAACCCCTCCCACAGTGTGATGTAATGACCATCGCCTTGACAGTATCCTGTCTGTGAACCATTGCATTGTGGGAAAGGAAATAATGTCTGTTTCCAACTTTCAAGCAAGCAGAGTCTCCTTCAGTGCAAATACAGTATATATATATATATATATATATATATATATATATATATATATATATATATATATATACACACACACACACACTAGATGATGGCTCGGCGTTGCGGTGTGTATTTGGCTGGTGTTGGGTCCGACAACTTTTTCTAACCCTAACACACAATTAACTCTATGACCTAGTTTGTGAGCTTTGCGGTCTTTGGCATTAATAATTTGCATTGGAATGATACAAATTTGATTGGCTGTTTGTGGCTCCACCCCCTTTTCTGAATTTGAGCCCCAGTCACCCAATGACCAACTGTACCAGGTTTGAAGCTTGTGCCATTAACAGTGCAAGAATGGCAGCAATTAAATATTCCCCTTGAAAATCAATAGGTGACATTTGATTAGCTTTTGTAGGCTCCACCCACTTTTCTGAATATTAATCCCAGTCACCCAGTGACCAACTGTGCACAGTTTGAGAACCCTGCCATTAACAGTGTGAGAATGGCTGCAGTTTACATTTTCCCAGTGAAATTTTATTGTCTTTTTGGTTATGGGGATAAAAAGTATCCTAGATGTTGTTCCAGGTAATGTACTGTTTGTGTGCCACATTTCCTTCAAATCCATTCAGCCATTGTTGTGTGATTAAGTAACAAACATCCAAACTTTCACACTTATAATATTAGTGAGATACATATATATCAAACCTTTTAGCCTATCATATTGTTAGTTTGTGATTTTTTTTCATGTCTGCCAGCAGTAAAGATGCTGACCTGCAGGGTCATGATGGATCAAACAGCATGAACGAATTTCACGTTGAATATCAATCATTTCTTGATCTCTCTTCTATTTTTTTATTTCTCACTTTGCAGTGTATTCATTTATTTATCCCTCCCTAGTACTTTCTCTTGGTAAAGTTCCTGTTTCCAGGACACTTCTGTTACCGGTTGTTTCATACGCATGGATCCACTACATGGTGACTAGAGTTGGGCCGAACGGTTCGCCTGCGAACGGTTCCATGCGAACTTCCGTGGTTCGCGTTCGCATCCCGCAGGCGAAGTTTTGCGGAAGTTCGGTTCGCCCCATAATGCACATGGAGGGTCAACTTTGACCCTCTACATCACAGTCAGCAGGCCCAGCGTAGCCAATTAGGCTACACTAGCCCCTGGAGCCCCAGCCCCCTTATATAAGGCAGGCAGCGGCGGCCATTACGGTCACTCGTGTGCCTGCATTAGTGAGAGTAGGGCGAGCTGCTGCAGACTGTCTCTCATAGGGAAAGATTAGTTAGGCTTAGCTTGTTCCTGGCTGCATACCTGTTCTGTGAACCCACCACTGCATACCTGTTCAGTGAACCCACCACTGCATACCTGTTCTGTGAACCCACCACTGCATACCTGTTCAGTGAACCCAACACTGCATACCTGTTCTGTGAACCCACCACTGCATACCTGTTCAGTGAACCCAACACTGCATACCTGTTCTGTGAACCCGCCACTGCATACCTGTACTGTGAACCCACCACTGCATACCTGTTCAGTGAACCCACCACTGCATACCTGTTCAGTGAACCCACCACTGCATACCTGTTCAGTGAACCTCCCACTGCATACCTGTTCTGTGAACCCACCACTGCATACCTGTTCTGTGAACCCACCACTGCATACCTGTTCTGTGAACCCACCACTGCATACCTGTTGTGTTCAGTGAACCTGCCACTGCATACCTGTTCTGTTCAGTGGACCCACCACTGTATACCTGTTCAGTGAACCCGCCACTGCATACCTGTTGTGTTCAGTGAACCTGCCACTGCATACCTGTTCTGTGAACCCGCCACTGCATACCTGTTCTGTTCAGTGGACCCGCCACTGTATACCTGTTCTGATCAGTGAACACGCCACTGTATACCAGTTCAGTGAACCCGCCACTGCATACCTGTTCTGTTCAGTGAACCTGCCACTGCATACCTGTTCTGTGAACCCGCCACTGTATACCTGTACTGTTCAGTGAACCCGCCACTGCATACCTGTTCTGTTCAGTGGACCCGCTACTGTATACCTGTTCTGTTCAGTGAACCCGCCACTTTATACCTGTACTGTTCAGTGAACCCGCCACTGCATACCTGTTCTGTTCAGTGGAGCCGCTACTGTATACCGGTTCTGTTCAGTGAACCCGCCACTGCATACCTGTTGTGTTCAGTGAACCCGCCACTGTATACCTGTACTGTTCAGTGAACCCGCCACTGCATACCTGTACTGTTCAGTGAACCCGCCACTGCATACCTGTTGTGTTCAGTGAACCCGCCACTGCATACCTGTTCTGTTCAGTGAACCTGCCACTGCATACCTGTTCTGTGAACCCGCCACTGTATACCTGTACTGTTCAGTGAACCCGCCACTGCATACCTGTTCTGTTCAGTGAACCTGCCACTGCATACCTGTTCTGTGAACCCGCCACTGTATACCTGTACTGTTCAGTGAACCCGCCACTGCATACCTGTTGTGTTCAGTGAACCTGCCACTGCATACCTGTTCTGTTCAGTGGACCCGCCACTGTATACCTGTTCAGTGAACCCGCCACTGCATACCTGTTGTGTTCAGTGAGCCTGCCACTGCATACCTGTTCTGTGAACCCCCCACTGCATACCTGTTCTGTTCAGTGGACCCGCCACTGTATACCTGTTCTGTTCAGTGAACACGCCACTGTATACCTGTTCAGTGAACCCGCCACTGCATACCTGTTCTGTTCAGTGAACCTGCCACTGCATACCTGTTCTGTGAACCCGCCACTGTATACCTGTACTGTTCAGTGAACCCGCCACTGCATACCTGTTCTGTTCAGTGGACCCGCTACTGTATACCTGTTCTGTTCAGTGAACCCGCCACTGTATACCTGTACTGTTCAGTGAACCCGCCACTGCATACCTGTTCTGTTCAGTGGAGCCGCTACTGTATACCGGTTCTGTTCAGTGAACCCGCCACTGCATACCTGTTGTGTTCAGTGAACCCGCCACTGTATACCTGTACTGTTCAGTGAACCCGCCACTGCATACCTGTACTGTTCAGTGAACCCGCCACTGCATACCTGTTGTGTTCAGTGAACCCGCCACTGCATACCTGTTCTGTTCAGTGAACCTGCCACTGCATACCTGTTCTGTGAACCCGCCACTGTATACCTGTACTGTTCAGTGAACCCGCCACTGCATACCTGTTCTGTTCAGTGAACCTGCCACTGCATACCTGTTCTGTGAACCCGCCACTGTATACCTGTACTGTTCAGTGAAAGCGCCACTGCATACCTGTTGTGTTCAGTGAACCTGCCACTTTATACCTGTTCTGTTCAGTGAACCCGCCACTGTATACCTGTTCAGTGAACCCGCCACTGTATACCTGTTCTGTTCAGTGAACCCACCGCATCAGTGCGCATACCTGTGCAGTTAAGTGAACCTACCTACCTACGTGAGTGCACGCAGTGTGATATACCACTCCGTGCATACCCGATATGGACAAAACAGGTAGAGGAAGAGGTAGTGCCAGAGCCAGAGGAAGGCCACCCGGCAGGTCTGCGCGAGGTCGTGTAAATGTAATTTCGTGTGGACCTGGCCCACAGTACAGTGCTCGGAAGAAGGCATGTCCCATCACCTCCCAAGATTGTCAGGACGTGGTTGAGTATTTAGCAACACAGAACATCCCATCTTGCTCAGCCACCAGCGCTACTACTAGCACCACTTCCGCTGCATTTGACACTTCGCAAGAATTATTTAGTGTTGAAATCACTGATGCACAGCCATTGTTGTTACAGCCAGATGAATTTTCACCAGCTCATATGTCTGAGTTACGCGGCAACACTATGGATGTAACGTGTAAGGAGGATGAAGGACCTACTGATGGTGCATGTTTGGATTTGTCTGAGGCAAGCGAAGCTGGGCAGGATGATTACGATGATGACGATGATAGGGATCCTCTGTATGTTCCCAATAGAGGAGATGAAGAGGGGGACAGTTCAGAGGGGGAGTCAGAGAGTAGTAGGAGGAGAGAAGTTGCTGAAAGAAGCTGGGGCAGCTCTTCGTCAGAAACAGCTGGTGGCAGTGTCCGGCACCATGTATCGCCACCTATGTACAGCCAGCCAACTTGCCCTTCAGCATCAGCTGCTGAGGTCCCCATAGTGCCCACATCCCAGGGTGGCTCAGCGGTGTGGAAATTTTTTAATGTGTGTGCCTCAGATCGGAGCAAAGCCATCTGTTCGCTCTGCCAACAAAAATTGAGCGGTGGAAAGGCCAACACTCACGTAGGGACAAGTGCCTTACGAAGGCACCTGGAGAAAAGGCACAAACAGCAATGGGATGGCCACCTGAGCAAAAGCAGCAGCAGCACACAAAAGAAAAGTAACCCTCCTTCTCCTCTTCCTCCTTCAGGTGCATCATCTGCTTCTGCCGCTTTCTCCCTTCCACCTTCACAGGCACCCTCCTCCACTCCGCCTCTGCCCTTGAGCGGTTCCTGCTCCTCTGCCCACAGCAGCAGTCAGGTGTCCGTGAAGGAAATGTTTGAGCGGAAGAAGCCAATTTCGGCCAGTCACCCCCTTGCCCGGCGTCTGACAGCTGGCGTGGCGGAACTGTTAGCTCGCCAGCTGTTACCATACCGGCTGGTGGACTCTGAGGCCTTCCGTAAATTTTTGGCCATCGGAACACCGCAGTGGAAGATGCCAGGCCGCACTTATTTTTCGAGAAAGGCCATACCCCAACTGCACCGTGAAGTTGAGAGGCAAGTGGTGTCATCTCTTGCGAAGAGCGTTGGGTCAAGGGTACACCTGACCACGGATGCCTGGTCTGCCAAGCACGGGCAGGGCCGCTACATTACGTACACAGCCCATTGGGTCAACCTGGTGGTTAACAATGGCAAGCAGGGCGCAGCGGACCAAATTGTGACACCTCCACGGCTTGCAGGCAGGCCTCCTGCCACCTCCTCTCCTCCTGCTACATGCTCTTCGCTGTCCTCCTCCTCCTTGGCTGAGTGGCAGTTCTCCTCTCCAGCTACACAGCCCCAGCTCCGCAGGGCCTATGCTGCATGCCAGGTACGACGGTGTCACGCCATCTTAGACATGTCTTGTCTCAAAGCGGAGAGTCACACTGGAGCAGCTCTCCTGGCTGCTCTTAAGAAACAGGTGGATGAGTGGCTGACCCCGCACCACCTGGAGATAGGCAACGTGGTGTGCGACAACGGCAGCAATCTGCTTGCCGCTTTGCATATGGGGAAGCTGACACACATACCCTGCATGGCACATGTCATGAATCTAGTTGTTCAAAGATTTGTGGCAAAGTACCCTGGCTTAGCGGATGTCCTGAAGCAGGCCAGGAAGGTCTGTGGGCATTTGAGGCGGTCTTACACAGCCATGGCACGCTTTGCGGAAATTCAGCGGAAAAACAACATGCCGGTGAGACGCCTCATTTGCGATAGCCCGACTCGCTGGAATTCGACCCTGCTCATGTTCTCCCGCCTGCTAGAACAGAAGAAAGCCGTCACCCACTACCTCTACAACTACAGTAGAATGAAACAGTCTGGGAAGATGGGGATGTTCTGGCCCGACAACTGGACACTGATGAAAAATGCATGCAGGCTCATGCGGCCGTTTGAGGAGGTGACCAACCTGGTGAGCCGCAGTGAGGGCACCATCAGCGACTTAATTCCCTACGCTTACTTCTTGGAGCGTGCTGTGCGTAGAGTGGCGGATGAAGCTGCGAATGAGCGTGACCAGGAACCGTTACGGCAGGAACAGGCATGGGACCAATTTTCATCAGACCCAGCTGTTTCCTCAACACCTGCGGCAGCACAGAGGGGGGAGGAGGAGGAAGAAGAGAAGTCGTGTGCAGAAGACGAGTCAGACTCAGAGGATGATGAGCAAGGTGTTTCTTTGGGGGAGGAGGAGGAGGAGGGGACGGCGGCAGGAGAACACCCGCAGCAGGCGTCGCCGGGGGCTTGTGCTGCTCAAGCTTCCCGTGGTATTGTTCGCGGCTGGGGGGAGGAGGTTGACTTACGTGACGTCACTGAGGAAGAGCAAGAGGAGATGGAGGGTACTGGATCCGACTTTGTGCAGATGTCGTCTTTTATGCTGTCCTGCCTGTTGAGGGACCCCCGTATAAAAAACCTCAAGGGGAATGAGCTGTACTGGGTGGCCACACTACTAGACCCTCGGTACAGGCACAAAGTGGCGGACCTGTTACCAACTCACCTGAAGGTGGAAAGGATGCAGCACATGCAGAACCAGCTGTCAACTATGCTTTACAATGCCTTTAAGGGTGATGTGACAGCACAACGCCAGCAAGGTACCACTGCCACTAATCCTCCTCCCGTGTCCACGCAGTCAAAGACAGAACGCTCCAGCGATCTCATGGTGATGTCGGACCTGCGGACGTTCTTTAGTCCAACGCCTCGCCGTAGCCCTTCTGGATCCACCCTCCACCAACGCCTGGAACGGCAGGTAGCCGACTACCTGGCCTTAAGTGTGGATGTAGACACTGCTGTGAACAGCGATGAGGAACCCTTGAACTACTGGGTGCGCAGGCTTGACCTGTGGCCAGAGCTGTCCCAATTTGCCATCCAACTTCTCTCCTGCCCTGCCGCAAGCGTCCTGTCAGAAAGGACCTTCAGCGCAGCTGGAGGCATTGTCACTGAGAAGAGAAGTCGCCTAAGTCACAAAAAGTGTTAAGTACCTCACCTTTATCAAAATGAATGAGGCATGGATCCCGGAGGGCTGCTGCTCGCCCCAAGACTAAGTCAGTCCCCGCACACACAGCATCTCTGCCTGCACGCCGTGTGACTGGCTGCCTGGCCTGCCCCAAGAAGACTAAGTCGCTCCCAGTCCCTCCACACAGCATGTCTGCCTGCAGGCCGCTTGACTACCTTCTCCGCCACCACCAACAGGGTCCGGGACTCCAGGCGGATTGCTGAATTTTTTAGGCCGCTGTAATAATTTTTCTGGTGCGTGTACATGACTGCCTAATTTTTCTGGCTGCACTGCGGGCAGCTGCAACAACAAAAGAAAAGGCATGTACATGCGCCCATTCCCCTTCGTGATCATTACCTTGCCGTGGTGAAGGGGCTTGTGTATCACAATGAAGCAATGACCGGCGCCTAGATGAGTGTCTCGGGGGGCACACAAAAGATAATAAGGTCGTTGCTTCATTGTGGTCAGACCAAATTTGATCAGCTGGACAGTCACTGTTCTGTCATTCAGCTACATCAGCCAGGCGACCATATGGGCTGTAAAGCCACCAAAACCTGCACTCTCGCCATGGTGCGCACCAGTCCAGCACGGCCGTCACTACACAAACAGCTGTTTGCGGTGCGTTACACGAAGAGTTTGGTGTGTCAGTGTGAAGCAGTACCTTAATTACACTACCTGATTGATGTATACACATGCAAGATGTTTTAAAGCACTTTAGGCCTGTCATTTAGCATTCAATGTGATTTCTGCCCTTAAAACGCTGCTTTGCGTCAAATCCAGATTTTTCCCGGGGACTTTTGGCGTGTATCCCACTCCGCCATGCCCCCCTCCAGGTGTTAGACCCCTTGAAACATCTTTTCCATCACTTTTGTGGCCAGCATAATTTTTTTTTTTCAAAGTTCGCATCCCCATTGAAGTCTATTGCGGTTCGCGAACTTTAACGCGAACCGAACCTTCCGCGGAAGTTCGTGAACCCGGTTCGCGAACCTAAAATCGGAGGTTCGTCCCAACTCTAATGGTGACTGAATGGATGCGCAGTTGATACCTAAAAGGGAACCTTCATTGTAACCGATGCCCACTATAGCTGACTTGGGGCTTCTTCCAGCCCTCTGTTGTCCTTCAGGTCCTCTGCTGTCATCCTGGGCTGATCCGTTCAGCAGCTATGCCCCTCAGAAAGCTGGCCAACTGAGCCACTCACAGGCTACCGTGCTTCCTCGATCGTGGTCCCCTGGCCGGGAGCATTCAGTGCATACACAGTACAGAATGCTCCCGGCCAAGGGCATGCGTTCGAGAAAGCAATGCAGCCACGCCTGCAACTTTCGGAGGTGACAGCTGGTGAACGGATCAGACCAGCATGAGAGGGAGGGAACAGAAGGCCTAAGGGTGGGGGAGGTGGGGCTAGTAGAAGCCCTAGGTAAGGTAAACTGGGCACCTACGTTACACTTTAGGTTTCCTTTGAACTGAGCAAATGACCAAAATGGAAATTAACTTATCTGGGGCTTCCTCCAGCCCCTCAAATCCCATGAGGGCCCTGGGCGTCCTCTGGGGTCCCGTCCGCAGCTCCGTTAGGTGTGCAACTTCGGCCGAAGTCATAAGCCCGGCTCAATCATGTGCCCATCACTGTGATTGAGCACATGCACAGTTGTGCACAACTTTGGGCAAAGTTGTACACCAGCGGGACCCCGAAGTGGATCCAGAGGTCGCCGAGGGACCTCACGGGCTACGGGGGGCTGGAAGAAGCCCCAGGTAAGTTCAGATTTCCATTTTGGTTGTCTACTCAGGGTTCCTTTAAATACCGCTTTTGCCGCGAAGAAGCCTGTGTGAACCGGCCTTTACCAGTAGCACTCAGCTTTGGCAACTCTGCTCTGAGATCAACAAGCTGGGTGAGCTCTGTCCCACTCTGCTCCTGTTCTGCACCATGTGACAGGGCAGCCACTCCGCCCAGGCAATATCCAGGCATATGATGATTGTCTAGAACAGGCGGACAAGATCTGCTGTGTCTGAATATGAAAATATTCTGGAAACTAGAGGACAGCGAGAGTGATCCGGTTGGGATAAATGATGTCTAGACAGCACTTTGCATGAGGTATTGTGCCAGATTGGAACACTCCGTTCACAGCTACCGAAATATTCCACATTATTTATTGGGGAAAGGGTAAATATTTCATGGTTTGTATATACAGATGAGTGTTCTACTCTTTGCTATGTTACTTTATCACAATAACATTTTGTTAAAAATTTCCTGCATTCCGCAGCGTGAGATGTTTATGCATCGCCAGAAATAAAACACGTTCCCCGGAATTTGCCACTTCAGTCTCTCGTGAACGAGAAACAAAGTGTTAGTCTACATACTCTAATTCAGTTGATGCAAATGTAGGCAGCTTGGAACTGGACTAATTAATTGGTCCAACTCCAAGGTCCCCATATTTGCATGACGTTAGAATAAAACTTACATCAACCCAAAATGATCAACTCTGCTCTGATTCTGATCTGAGAGGGATCAATCTTTTGGCAACATCAAGTTACTATGCATGGGTACCTTTGGACTCTAAAGGCTCGTACACGCGTGCAACTATTCTGTTGGACGATAGTTGGGCCTGTGCACGCATTGCATACAACTAGAGGAGCGATCCAACCGGTGGATAACCTCACACGACTGTAGGGCTGGTATCGTGCAGTTGGCCACGTGTGTACAACGTCATCTGAATGACTTGTTGTACAGTCCAGTGTGCGCAGTATGTATATGAGTTGGTCAATCAGTTGGTTGGTGCATGGAAAGTACAAGTCGTGCAATCACTTGGTCATGCTGTCGGTCATGTTGTGGAGTTGGCTGCACACTTTGTTGGTCGTATGTATGAGTCTTGATGGGCCGGTGTCCTCTGCCCCTGTTGACCATAGCTTTAGAGACTATTGGTTTCACATCAACAATCTGATCGGAAGAGAGATCTGTTGCCTGCCCATACACCGCAGGCCGATTCCCGATTGATTTCAGCATGAAATCTCTCGGCCTTGTGATGCAGCATCTGCCACCTGACCGTCCTCAGCGCCGTCCCCCTAGTGTAAAATGTGCTCCACCGTGCCCCGTGCGTGAATACCTTACCTATCAGTGTCCGTCGCTGGCTCTTGGCTCCATCCTCATACACGCAAGCACAGTGGTTGCCGCCGTAACGTGGGCGCGTGTGTGATGTCACTCATGTGTATGTGTATACGCCGGCAACAACATGGGGCACAAGCATGTAGACGAAGGACAGAGCCCGTAGTCAGTGGCGGACACTACTAGGTAAGTATTCACGCACGGGGCACATTTTACACGGGGAGGGGCAGCACCGGGGGCTTCATTGCATTCATCGCGTGTCCCAATATTGCTCGCCATTACCTCCGGATGTCGGACCGACATCTTGCAGCATGTACGATCAATACATATAACCTATTTCGGCTTGAAATTGGTTGCATCGTCGATCAGGCGTGCTTTTGACGGCACCGATTTTCATATGATTCAATTATAATAATCGAATCGAATGGCAGATCAGCCAAGTCGCCTGATGACTGCCACCTTAATGTATTGCACAGTGATGAGTAATAATGTTGGCACTTTACAAATACAGGATAATATTGATGATGGTGATGTCATGCATGAACTGCAGTACTTACCAGAGCGCCCGGAGGTCCTATAAATCCACTGGGGCCTACTGGACCGCTATATCCCTGTACAGAAAGAGGAGTGTTTATTACACACATGCTGTTTGTTAGATATGAAATATTACAAATGAAAGTTTCATTCTGTTGCGCTCTACTTGGTGGTTTAAAAAAAACACTGAAAGGTTTCAAACTATTAACCCCCTTGGCGGTATGAAAAATACCGCCAGGGGGCAGCGCAGCAGTTTTTTTTTAATTATTTTTTTTTAAAATCATGTAGCGAGCCGAGGGCTCACTACATGATAGCCGCTGCTCAGCGGCATCCCCCCAGCCCCGCCGATCGCCTCCGGCGATAGGCGATCAGGAAATCCCGTTCAAAGAACGGGATTTCCTGGAGGGCTTCCCCCGTCGCCATGGCGACGGGGCGGAATGACGTCACCGACGTCGGGACGTCATTGGGAGACCCGATCCACCCCTCGGCGCTGCCTGGCACTGATTGGCCAGGCAGCGCTCGGGGTCTGGGGGGGGGGGGGCCGCGCGCCGCACCGGATAGCGGCGATCGGGCGCGCGGCGGCGGCGATCGGGGTGCTGGCGCAGCTAGCAAAGTGCTAGCTGCGTCCAGCAAAAAAAAAATGAAGTAAATCGGCCCAGCAGGGCCTGAGCGGCACCCTCCGGCGGCTTACCCCGTGTCACACACGGGGTTACCGCCAAGGAGGTTAAAGGAGATGGGCCTCCATGTAGCTATAGCAATAGCTCTTAAAATGCCCTGCCTTTATTTTCATATCTGTTACTTAGAGATGGTCATTAACCACTTCTGTACTTCTGCCACGCTTATCTAAGTCCCTCTATATAAACACCTGTAAACACATGTAAACACTTGGTTCTGTTTTCTATTTTTATAACACAGAGTTAGTATAGCACCATCTTGTGGCCAAAAAGTAAAACTACATCCAAATACACCACTATACACTTTCCCATAGAAAAATTAAACACGCTTTCATTTTTTTAACTACTTCCACCCCTACCCCAAAATAAAATATTATCACCATACATTGTACTAGTGACACAATTTAAATGTTGACAAATGGGCAAAAAAAAAAGTATCTGTTTTTATCTACAATAGCACATTTATTTTGAAACTACAATGCCTGAAAGAAAATGTGAATTTTTTCATTTTTTCTTCTTCTTCTTCCCTGTAAAATGATATAAAATAATATAATTCTTAGCAAAAAGTACTGCCCAAAGAAAGCCTAATTTGTCCCGCAAAAAAATAATATATAGATCACTTCAGTGTGATAAGTAGCGATAAAATTATTACCGAATGAATGGGAAGAGCTTTTGAAGGGGGAAAAACCTATGGTATAGAAGTGTGCAAATAATCCCTGCTTGTTTGCAGATTGTATGGTGCGTGAAATTGTACCAATCACATTAACTTCTTGTTGATGCCATGTTTGAAGCTGCATACAGTTTTCATACAATTTTCATGCGAGACAGAATTATTTGACCATCTCTACTGTTACCTACTTTCTATAGTACAGCAGTGAAATAAAAAGGAGGAAGGTTGGCTTTGAAGAAGCCAAACACTACTTATATTCATGATTCAGGCACTACTGCAGCCAGACAGACCAGCAGGACTGCCAGGCAAATGGTATTGTTTAAAAGGAAATAAACATGGCAGCCTCCATATGTCTTTCACTTCAGGTTCTCTTTAAGCATGGTTAGCATAGATAATCAGGCTGGGTTCACACTGAGAAAGGCACATGCTGTGGATGGTGACATACCTCCCAACTTTTTAAGATGAGAAAAAGGGACACTTAAGCCATGCCCCTGGTCACACCCCCGCCATGCCCCTAGTCAGGCATACCATAAAGATTTCATAAGTAAAATATGTTGTTTTATAATTCAAACCAAACTGGTCCTTTCTATCCTGATTCATTTTCCTTCATATTAACATTTTAAAATTAGTGATATATCAATTTAAAGGATGGGAATAAAGTTTAGAGTCAATCAAACACATTTTTAGTATAGAAATATATATATTTACATGAAAAGAGGGACAAAGTCCCGAAAGAGGGACTATTGAGGGGGACAGAGGGAAAGGGCTCCCAAAGAGGGGCTGTCCCTCCGAAAGAGGGACAGTTGGGAGCTATGCTTGATCCACTGTCAGCGTTCTTGGCAGAAGCCCCCTTGTTGACAGTTGCTCTGTTGTGTCAGTTGCATCAGACATATCATAGAGTAGATAGCATGCAATGTATACCATGTCTGACATCCGTTTAGTGTCTGTAACGATCAGGCAAGTCGGGACTTGCCCTCAGCAAGCAAGAAAATACTCCGAATAATTTTGGCAGATCTTTTTCACCTACTTTTTGGTACTTTTTCAACTTTTCAGATTGCTGAAAAGTTATATAAAATAGAAGATTAAGAATTATCTCATAGGAGAAAAAATGAATTGATTGGGTCCTATGTGTAGTAAAATAATGTTATTTGTTGTTACGTACAGACAGACCAGGGAAAGGGAAACGCCTTGTATAGTGTGGAAAGTGGTGGTGTGTGGCCATCGAAAATCAAGAATCACTTGCCTTCTCCTTTATTAACTACTTCGGGACGGAAACCTCTAGTTGCATTGAAGTCCGGAGACTTTATGTTTCCTTTTCTTCCCTTCCCGATCACTGTGATTGGCTCACAGTGATCAGGAGCCAATGAAAGCAGTTCCTGACCAATAGGAGGAAGGCTGTCACATGACAGCCGAGTTTACTTCCTTCAGGAGCAGCAATCGGCTCGGGACCACTGTAAGCTGCGGCATGGAACCTACGCCGCATAGATGCGGCATAGGTTCTACTTACCGTGGTCCAGAACCGGTTTTTAAACTGCTTTAAGAATTTTTATCTCCCATCGGGCGTCTTCTACAAGCTTATTATCACAACAAAATTATTTAGGGTTCTATGAAAAGGTAGACGACACAAACCACTTACAGCTTGACCTGGCGGACCTTTAGGACCGATGATGCCAACAGGACCGATGTCACCAGAAGGGCCCTGGAAATATAGGCTTTATTAGATTTATAAAAAGTAAGCATGTGCCCAATTACTGTATACACAGGACAAGAACAACTGTCTGATTGCTGTAAAACCCTAGTAGTAAATAGCCTCACTAATAGCAGTGATCACACAATCGTTGGTACTTGGTGGCCAGTTAGCTATGTGTGTGGTGGATGCTGCATGCAACGTCTTTTTTGGGGGTATTGTTTTGGGCAACAGTAATTTCTTCTATGGGGAATTTCCATGCAAAGCTGACACCTCACTAGCACTGCAGTTACAGTAACACTGACATAGTATTCATTTTTTCCCCTCAATGCTTTGCGGCACTAGTGTAAATCTAGCTTTGTAATTTATAATCTTTATGATCCCATCTCTATGAACTGCCATACTTTCTTCACCAGGCCTCATTCTGGCGGATCTGCACACATGCGCATCGCTGATCGAAGCTTTACTTCCTTGTCCAGGAATGTGTTGCGCATGTGCAGCTTGTAGCATTATGCACCAGGATGGCACACTTGGCCTATAAAGCCCTATAGACCATCCTGATGGTTCTGACCCCTTGTGGTTAGATTGACCGTTTACCTGGTTTTTGCCTGTTTTTGACCCAGCTCGTGGACTATCATCGATTTGATCTTTCGGTTTTACCACTGGCCTGTTTCCTGGACTATCCATTTGCCACCTGCCCTGACCTTAGCCTGTTTCTTGGCCTTTGCAAGTAATCTGCCGTGACCCGCTTGGGTTGTGACCCTGACTACGAATCTTATCTGCCGGCCCAGATCCCAGCCTGTTCTCGACTATGCTTCTTGACTCCTGCTATACAACGCTTGCTACCGAACGTTGTCTGAGTCTCGTCCAGACTGTAGTGTGTCACCCGTTTTCTGTACCAATGTTGGGGTATCTCTCATCTTGTGTGACCTGGTGGACACTAGGCAGCAAAATCCATAGCCCCTTGTGGGACGCTCTGGTGTAGACCCATGGGCCTTGATTCACCAACCGGCGCTAAGCCTGTTAGTGAGCCCTAACAGGTAATTGGCGCAAACCTGGGCGTTAGGTGGTTTGCACCCAAACAATGAATAAAGTCCCGTTCAATGTGCGCCCAGTGCGGGAAATAGTGCGCGGTGCAACAATAGCATCGCAGCTGCTGCCGCTTAAACACCGCGTACTATTACCCGCGATGCTGAGTGGGGTTGTGCGCGAAGTAGCTTTGCGCAACTGTTAGTGCGCGCAAACCTAATTAGGGGGCACAAAGTGGCTTTTCACACCGGCGCTAACACTTAGCGCCGGTTAGTGAATTAAGGCCATGGTGACTTAGACCTCATACCGTAAGAGTACCCTCCCCTCAGTTGGAAGTTCAATGGTCACCACATTCATAACATGAACAACAAATAATAAATATCAGTTCATCCTTACGGAAAGTCAACTGTAGCCAAAAAATACTTCATCATAACAGCAGAGGAAATGAAGCCAAGTAAAACAAGAAAATTAGATCTTACCCTAGGGCCCGGAAATCCTTGGAAACCCATCAGACCTTGATCCCCACCATCTCCCTATAAAGCCATAGTTTATTAAGATCTTGTAATTATGAGGTTATTCATAATGTAAAGGAGAAAAATATTAGACAAGCTTACAAGAAAACCCTTCAGGCCAGATTCGCCTTTCTGTCCCTGATCGCCCTGAGCTCCAGTGAGACCCCTCGAACCCGACTTCCCTGGATGGCCACGGAGTCCATATTCACCCTACGAAGGTAAAAGGGAAATAATAAAGTGTAACTGCAATCACAGGAACAGGACAGTACAGCTGTAATAAAAACTATACCAAAGCACAATGTACATGTAGTAGTACCTTAGGACCTGGCGCCCCAGAACTGCCTTGAACGCCAGGAGATCCTTTCACCCCTGATCGACCAGGCAATCCAGCCAATCCAGGAAGCCCTGGGCTGCCCTTTTCACCCTAGATAAATTCAATAGAGACATTAAAAGTACAATAAACACTCGACGAGATGTATTCCAGTCTTTGCAGAACTGGTGTTATATGGGAGGGTCCAGGTTTGCTGTCGGTCAAAAGATTACTCCAGGTGTGGAAAATGACTAACACAAGATGGGAGGTTTTTAGGCAGTCTGTACTCCACAAAGAGAGGGCAGATTCCAGGCTTGGAAAGGAGAGTAGTAATATCAGTTTCAGCCTGTTTTGGAAATCCATAGCTGGCTGAGGGCTGAGTTCTGTTAGCAGTTTAATCTCTGTTAGCAGCTGGAGGAGGTGGGCTGGGTCAGGTGATCTGCTTTGTTCTGGAAAGAAACTCCCACCTTCTTAGCAGCGAGGAGCTACTGGATGCAGCCAGCAAAGTACTTTCAATATACTTCCTCCACAAAAATAAAACGTGCAATGTACAAACCTATGTGAATTGCTAATTGTTTCAGATTTGTCATTCATCATCCCTATGGAAATAATTATGGCAGCCTCCATATCTCTCTCACTTCAGGAGTCCTTTAATGTTCTTTCACACAATATCACACCACCTGACCATTTAGCCCAATGATGATAGTGAAGGAACATTAATACACAGTCCCTGACTCCTAGCGTGTGGACTTTCTTCATGGATGTATGGTTATGGTATACAATTAGTTCAGTACCTGCTTCCCTGAGGTTGTGTGATCTTTTTTACTGTTCTGCCTGGCATGTGACCAGGCCTGAATTTACATCACAGGAGCCTATAGGCACAGATGTCCTGGCACCCTAGACTTCGCTCTCCGGGAACCTACAAGTATACTGGCTGGCCCAGCTGTCACGTCTCCCTTAGTTCACTTGCTCGTCATAGGTAGCTAGAGGTGCCCCCAAGTATTAGGTAACTAGAGGTGCCCCCGACTAAAGGGAGATCTGGTCAGTGGAATGCCGAGATCCAGGTCAGTGACCTCTCATTTACACTCCTTAGGACCTTGCATAGGTAAGGCAGGAGGAAGGCACTTGAGGAGGGGAGTGAGCCGCCTTTCCATAATCAGGCGCCTGTAGGCATGTGCCTACAGTGCCTTATGGCAAATCCAGCCATGCATGTGACACCAATGATCTATTAGAATGATTAGGGCCTTAGGCAAGCTTTGGCTCAGCGTGATGGTCCTTTTTGGCAATTAGAGGTGACAGACGGGGCAGAGAAAGTATCAGTGGGGGCCCCTTGACACACACTAGGCACCAGGCACTTGCCTAGGTTGCCATGCGGTTAATCCTTTTGGAGCCAAAAGGATATAGGCTGCTCGGCACATGGCTACACTGAAGAGAAGAGTGATGACCTGTCCTGCCAGGTGTGAAGTACGCCCCCGCTGCTCTACAACATCCCTACAGCAGTGGGCCCTTCAAACCCCCCCCCCCCCCCCCCTATTGGTACACCACTGATTCTTGGATCAGTAGGAGCTGCTTATAAAGCCTTTTACAAGGAAATATTATAAAGCTATGCATATCCTTTAACCCTTTAGCAACAAATGTATTTAGAGGCTTGCAAGTGCTCCAGGCCAATTTATCGGTAGCACTGTTTTTTATTTCTTAATATGTTACATTTCCCTGCTAATAATTAGTACTGCTGTAATTTATGGCCACTAGTCACTAAGGGGGAAGTGTGAGACAATAACAGAGGACTTCTGCTTTCAGTTTCTATATTTTCTGCTAGCAGAGAGAGAGCAAAGCATTCCAAGAATTTACAGCACAACCAGTTCTGCTGAGGTCAAAAGCGGTGCACTTATCGAGATAACCGAATTGAAGCTACTAATGGGTTAAATCCACTCAGCTGCAGTAATTCAAGCGATGAAGTGGAATCAAACAATTCTTGAAAATTTGCGGAAATATAAATAGTCTGAAGCATGAACGCGGTCCAGCGGCATCTCTCGTACAGATGTTCTGGCATGGCTGCTAATAAATCTCAGGTTTGCCTTTTGATTTTCAAAAAGCCCCATATTTGGAACTGATTTGCACAAGTTGTGAGGTTCGCATTGCAACCAACAATGAATCAGACAGGAAGAAGGAAAAACGCTCCCCTCCCCCCCAATGGTATACTTTTATCTCCACCCCCCCCCCCCCCTCCCCCATTGGTATACTTTTATGGCGAGATCAAACGAGCACCGCGTTTCCTGGCCGACATTAAAGAAGTGTTGGACTTTTATTTTATATCGTCTAACGCTGGAAAAGTGAACTTTCTTCTCGGAGAAAATAAGATCTGTGACATTAAAATCTATGCGCCGCGCTTAATTAAAAGCACGTTTTATGTATATCCAGTTCAAGGGTTTCATTTGGGGAATGTATATTTTAAGTAGTCGTGTTACAGAACTTGGATTAAATATTAGATGGAAAATTAAGAGGGATATTTGCTACTTCATTTCCTTGAAGGAAATTTGAATAAAAAAATAGCAATCTGTGGGCCAATGACAGGCGAAAGCTGCGGTATTATTCCCATCTGAAGTAACCACATGAAACCCTGCAGAGGGTTTCAATAGAAATAAAATAAACCCTTATGTCCTGATTTACTGAGATTCTTCCAGACACAAGATCACTGGTGAGCTTACACCCAGGGACAGATTTACCAGAAGGCTGAGTAGGCTTGTGCCTACAGGCACCTGTTGAGGGAAAGACAGCCCCCTTCCCTCCCATAGTGTCTCCCTCCCTCCTTCCCAATGCAGAGTCCCAAGCTGAGTGTAAATGAGAGGTTATTCAATCAGGTCTCGGCATTCCACTGACCAGATCTCCCTTCAGTTGGGAACATCTCTAGCTACTTAAAGGGAAACTTAAGTCACCTTAAAAAATAAGATTCATTTACCTGGGGCTTTTACTAGCCCTCTGCAGCCGTCCATTGCCTGCACCGGTCCACAACAATCCTCCGTTCCCCCACCGCCACCTAATTTTGTTGTCACCGACTTGGAGTCGGCAGGCCACTGCGCCTGCGCAACCCTGGCAACGCGTATCCTTCTTCGTGCTCCCCTACTATTGCAGAGTGGAACGCAAAGAAGGATACGTGTGACCAGGGCCGCGCAGGCGCAGTGGCCTGCTGACTTGGGGAACGGAGGATTGTTGCGGACCGGCTTGGGCAACGGATAGCTGCAGGGGGCTGGTAGAAGCCCCAGGTAAGTGAATCTCTTTTTTTTAAGGTGACTTAAGTTTCCCTTTAATACTGAGAGTATATCTGGCTACCTAATAATAAGGGGGACCTGTAGCTACCTATGACAAGCAAGGGAAGTAAGGGAGAAGTGACCAGGCCAGCCAACACACTTCGGTGGGGGTACCAGGACATCTGTGCCTATAGGCTCCTGTGATGTAAATCCGGGTCTACTTACACCAATCAGCCATTACTTTGAGGGAGGAATCACACTTGGATCCACGCAAAACGGCCGTGGTTTTCCATGCGTAATTTCTATTTTTAATGTGAGTTTTGCACACGCGTCAGTCATCTGGCAGCAGCTGACTGTTGGCAATGGGAACGCATGTGCAGTGTAGTATGTCTGGGTCAGACGGCCCCGACCACACTGACCAGGATTCTAAGCATGGAGAGGATAACGGCCCAACAGAGACAGAAGCTGGGCCACAGGAGGTGCGGTAAGCCTTAAGATGATGGTATCCTATAAGTTTGGTCTAATATTAAATTGGGGACTCAGGTGAGGTGCAAAGATGGATTAAGATGTAATAGAGCCCTAGGCAAGGTAGTAGATTTGGGGCTCTCATGTGGTCTTTTTGGTAAGCTGAAATGAAGAGAGGTCAAAAAAGGTGACAGGTGGACCTCTTGACACCCACTAGGCCTCAAGCACCTGCCTAGGTTGCTTAGGCATCAATAGTTTACCAGACCTATATACTCTATGCCCAGCTCGAGTCCTGTGGTGTGGAGTCAGAATATATAGACGTTATTATAGACTACAGACTCCACTGATTGCTAAAAATGTTACTTTGGTCACAGTCGGTCGGTGATCACAGTGCAGGAATACTCACATGCAAGCCAGGTTTTCCAGGTAATCCAGGTTTTCCAGGGAGTCCAGTCACAGAGTCAGATCCAGGATAGCCGTTTGCACCTCTTGTCCCCACGGGACCTGGCTTTCCCTAAGACACAAATATATGATTTCACTGATGAGAGTGGACTTTGGCTATCATAAACTTCTAGACAAGGCTGTGTATTGTGTGAGCAGTCGGTGATGCTTGCGAGTATCGGCAGCACATTTGTCAGAGCTCAGGTGGATGTTGGTGTTGTTGGTGAGTATCGCAGCACATTTGTCAGAGCTCAGGTGGATGTTGGTGTTGGTGAGTATCGGCAGAACATTTGACATCGCTCAGGTTGTAAGCAACCTTCATGTGCTCCTCTGATGCGGGTTATCATCTGGATTGAGCAGACCTCGTCTTTTGCTCAAACTGGCCACTCTTCCAAGGGCCAGATTTCTGGGAACGCTACAAAGGCCTGGGCCTTGCAAGGCTGCAGCCCAAACGGGCAGCTAGACATGGAAGAGGGGAAGCTGGACATGGAGAGGGGTCGCTGCAGATGGTGATGGAGACTGCAAACGGGGAACAACACATGGAAGAGGGATGCTGCTGCCCAAAAGAGCTGCACATGAAGGAGAGGAGCTGCTGTTCATGGACATTACATATGGATAAGGGGGCTGCACATGGAATGGGGGACACTGCTGCACATGGAAGGGGATCAACAAGTTTGCCTAGGGGCGCTATAAACTATAAATCTGCCCTTGCATGTTGGGGCCGCCTAGAAGATATGGAAGGCCAAACATGGAAGTACTCTGCTTCCAAAGTTTATCAACTTTTGTTCACCTCCATATAAAGTGAAAGAAATCTGTCCATAATAATTGGGTTGAATACTATAGTGAGAGAAGGAATCAGAGAACATCTGTGGTTAATATCAGATCCCGTGGCTGCGTTCTGTGCAGCCTGGTGGTGTCACGACTCATGATAAATGATCCCGCCACCGGCAGGGAATACAAAGCTTGGCTACCCCTTTCTGTAGGACACTGAAGCTACTCACGGGAAATCCGGGCTTGCCAGGTGGTCCTCTCATCCCTTTCTTCCCCTTTGCACCCTGAAATGGAAACGTTTGTAAAGTCAGCACTTCTTGCTTTATCAGTCTTCTACATTCTCAGAATTGCATTACAGCAGATTGATGGCAAGTACTAATATCCAAGTCATAAGATGAGAATTCAGAGATATTCAAGCTCAACTCCAAGGGGAAAAAATCATTTAGCTTTGGACAGCCTGGAAGAGGATTAGAACCTCTAGAGTTTTTATTGATGACTTTGTAACTCTCTGGGAATATTTTCCTACCTATTCAGCAGAAAGTGACTATATCTTTCCAGCATTAATTACTGGCTTCTTATGGGGTACTTTAACCTGGTGGTCAATGCAAATCCGGACATCCGGCAAGGACGGTGCAGAGTTTGGAAGGTGACTAGACAGGCTTGGCTTGAAGGATGTTTGGCAATGGCAACACTCCCACACTAGGGCTCTTTCCTGCCACTCATCTTCACAAGCCTCTCTCTCCCGTACAAACCTGGCAGTATGTTCTGGGAAGTGTTATAATTTAAGTATTATATGTGTAGGCCTCAGTTACTTGAACTGAGTTAGTTGAAATCTTGATTCGCAGCGTCTACTTTAATCAGAGTTTCTCGTAGAAGAGATGATGCGGTCAGTTACCAGGAACATGTTCCTGGTGGAAGGCCAAAGGTCTAAGCTGCCCCGACCGTTAGACGACAGAGAGGTAAACATAGCCAAAATTTACCAAACATTGCATTCCTTGTAACTAGGTTAGAAATCAACCGGAATATTAATTAATTAGGTGTGTGTCATGACACCACGAGGGGTCTGAGCCAATTGTAGGCTTGGGGGGGATGGTTCAGATGATGTCACATTTAACTCTTCTCTGGTCAGTATTAAACCAGCAGCCGGCTTATGGAGAGACACTCTCTCTCTTTGCTGGCTTTCAACTTTTTACTCTTATTTATGTCTTGTCATCTTATATAACTGTATGCTGTATATAGTAGAGAGGCCTCCGGGGCTATGTAGTATAGATGTAACGTAGTATAGACAGAAGATAACCTGATTACCATTCACCAGGAATGGAATCAAGAAGCTGTAATGCAACGGACTTACTACAGAAGAATCTGCTTTGCTAGGATCTAAAGAACTGTACTGTCTTATCTGTTGACTGAATAAACTCCTGAACTCCGGGGACGCCTGAGAAGTTCTATCTCCAATGCTGTTGCTGTGATGAGAGTCGTGTTTGCAGCTCTTGTTAATGAGTTGCTGGTGCCTGAATAAAGGTGTAGTGTTGTTGCCAATAGCAACCAACATATAGTTTCTTACAGAAAGGTTCTGCCTATGGTTTGGGACATGCAACTCTTGCCTCGAGGTTCTGGAGTAGACTTGGTAGATAGAATATGGAGGTTATTACAATACTGGATAATAAAGAAACCTGTTGACTGGGTTATTAAAGTGTACCCAAAGTGAGAGTGATATGGAGGCTTCCATATTTATTTCCTTTCAACTAATACAAGTTACCTGGCAGCCCTGCTGGTCTATTGGCCTGCAGTAGTGTCGGAATCACACCAGAAACAAGCATGCAGCTAATCAGTTTGGACAATATTGCCAGAAACATCTTATCTGCTGCATGCTTGTTCAAGGGCTATGGCTACAAGTATTAGAAGTAGATGGTCAGCAGAACAGCCAGGCAACTGTGATTGCTTAAAAGGAAATACAGGAAATATGGCAGCCTCCATATCACTCTCACCTCCGGTTCACTTTAAAGGGAACCTAAACTGAGAAGGATATGGATTTATATAATACCAGTTGCCTGACTCTCCTGCTGATCCTGTGTCTCTAATACTTTCAGCCACAGCCCCTCAACAAGCATGCAGATCAGGTGCTCTGACTGAAGTCAGACTGGATTAGCTGCATGCTTGTTTCAGGTGTGTGATACAGCCACTGCTGCAGCCAAGAGATCTGAAGGACTGCCAGGCAACTGGTATTGTTCAAAAGGAAACTTCCATATATCTCTCTCAGTTAAGGTTCCCTTTAAGGGAGCCCTGTGGTGATACTGGGTTAGGAATGAGGTCACCCCAATTAGATTAGGACATATCCAAGGCCTTCATCAGGGGACAACATATTACACCTATAAAAGATGCTAGGTTTTAGGCCCAGATTGTTTTGCAAACTAATGCTGAGTATTCACCACCCGATGGATCCAGCGATGTCCCCTTGACGACGGGCATTCTGTGACTTCTCTTCCTGCTCGCGACGTTACACGACGGCACACAACAAGCAAATCAAGCGATCACGGAAGTTTGCACGGAGTAATAGGGGATCTTAAAAGGTCCGATCCACTGTGACATCGTTATTGACGCACGTGGCTAATCATTGTTTGCATGACCTTGCGACTGTGCCCATGTTGCGGGATCACCAAAATGACTGCTCGTCGCTCAAAAAAGTCGACGGGAAAATCAGGTAGTGTGTATAGCCCTTAAAGAGAACCAGAGATGAAGCACCCTCTTGTATTTTACATTACAAATCAGTGGGAACATGACAGTAAACACCTAATCTGCTCTTTGTTTCATTGTTCTCTGTTTAATCTGACTGTTATTACCTCTGATAAGAATCCCCGACTGAGCACTCAGTCTAGCTTTGCTACAGAAAGATTATAGCTGAGTCTGTCTTCTCTGGTGTCTTTTCAAGCCCAAGCCTGCTCCCTTGTGGCTCTGCTATAATGACTCAGCTATATTCATTCCCAGCAAAGCCAGACTGAATGCTCAGTCCGGGATTCTTATCACAGCTGATAACAGACACTTTTAGCAGTGAGGATGAAACAGAGAGCATGGTAAGTGTTTTCTCTAATGTTCTTACTGATATATATGGTAAAATACATGAGGGTGCTTCGTCTCTGGTTCCCTTTAAAGAGACACAGGTATGACAGGTTCTCTTGTTGGCGTCACTCTAAACATTTGGCCTGATGATGCACTTTGTACAGAGCAGGCGGGGATCAGGCTGCTCTGAATTCTGATCCCCGGACACACAGGAAAGAGGTTTGGTAAAAGGGCGTCTGTGGTTCAGGCTGATAATGTGATGATTGCTGCTTTCATTCTCATGTCCTCCTTTCTGCACATGAATGAAGAAGCTATAAATCATCTCTCTGGGCCTCAGACATCTCGCTGGCACTTGCGTGAACCTGGAAGGTTATCAGCTGTCTCTCTGCTGCACCGGCATGACTGAGATAAGAACATGTTACGAGGTTTCCACAATAATATAGAATGCGGGATGGAAAATCCCTACTTACCACAAGCCCCTGCTCTCCCTTCAGTCCTGAGTCACCCATCACACCTGTCTCGCCCTACAGAAAACATCAACATGATGAACTGTTATGTAGGCAAGGATCAGCATGGATTGTGTATGTGACAGCACCGGAAGGAACCGGAATCAAGATACGTGGAAACATCAAAGACCGATCACCATACCATGCCATTCACCAATCACCATATCATATCTGTACCACTCATCAATCACCATATTATACCATTCATCATAGGATACCGATGTCCTACTCACATTGTTTTCCATCGGCGTCCTGCTCCCGCAAATGTGCACAAGAGACGCCGTGGCTTTATTTTATGTACTGTGTTGTATGGCGTTACTTCATTCATGTGTGCATGCGGTCAATACGGTCATTCGCGGGTGTGCACACAACACATCGTGCTTGCACATGCGATTGATCTTGAATTAAATTTCATGCCAAAACAACCAAGTACATTATTTAATGTCTTGCCGACCGCTCCACGCCAAGTGGCGCGACTGCGGCGGCAGCCCCAGGATCACTACATGCCGACTGGCGTGAACGGCCTTCTATGGGGCTAGCAGGGGATCGCGCACGCTGATGCGTGCACATCTCCGCTTCGCCTTCAGTCTCCCAGCGGCGAGCGCCACTCGGAGACTGTTAAACGGGAAAACCGACGCTTAATAGGACTTTACAGTGCTGCGATCAGCGCTGTGACACGGCTGTCCCCCTGGAGGACACAGAAGCGATCGGCGGTGACGATCGGCGGTGATAGGCTGACTGGGGGAGGGAGGGAAAAATAATTAGAAAATACAGTTTTTTTTTAAAAAAGAAGAAGGTGTAAAAAATAAAATAAACACTGGGGGAGCGATCAGAGTCCACCAACAGAAAGCTCTATTGGTGGGGAGAAATGGGGGGGGGGGGGGGGGGGGGAAATCACTTGTGTGCTGAGTTGTGCGGCCCTGCAGCTAGGCCTTAAAGCTGCAGTGGCCCTTTTAGTAACAGATGGCCTGGTCACACTAGGGGGGTTTAATACCGCGGTCTGTAAGTGGTTATAGGACCTCTATCACGAAAATTGTAAAATTTATTATACATGTAAAAACACTAAGAAAAAAACTAAAAAACTTAAAACTAAGAAGTACATTTCTCCCAGAACAAAATGAGCTATAAATTACTTTTCTCCTATGTTGCTGTCAATTACAGTAGGTAGTAGAAATCTGACAGAGCTGAGAAGTTTTGAACCAGCCCATCTCCTCATGGGGGATTCTAAAGATTTTCTTTATTTCAAAAGCACTTAGTGATTGGCAGTGGCTTAGTCCAAATGCCTAAAAAGAGGATAAGTGAACCCCATCAAATCTTTGGACCAATGGGCAGGGGAGTAACTACCATGTATGGGGCCCTCCTGCAAAAAAAGATTTGCATGCGGCCCCCTAGGTCTATAGCCCCCCCCCTCCCCCCAGAGACCAGGCAGGCAGAGTGTGCTGTGATGCAGGGAGGAGGAGCTGCCTGTTCCAGTGCTGCAGGTCTCCTCTGTGCATCACAGCAGCAGCAATCTCTCTGCAGCCATTCACCAGTTCCCTATCACATGACCGATGTGAGTCATGTGATCGGGAGCTCAGCCAATAGCAGCAGAGAGTGCTGCTGCTGTGATGCTCGGAGAGTTACGGCTCTGAAAGCAGGTAAATGTACTGCATACTTTTCATGCAGATGTGAGGAGGAGGGGCCCTCAAAGACCCAGGGCCCCTCTACAATTGCGGGGGTCGCAGGGGCAAGTGTTCCGCCCATGCCAATGGACACGGTTGATGGGATATTCAAATAAACCCCTGGCATGAAATTGAATCTCCCACCGAGCTTTCTAATTGGTCCATTCATTTGGACCAACAGGAATGCTTGGTGGGAAGTTCAAATGAATTGCCGTGAGGTTTGAAAGACGGAGTAAAGGTATATATTGTAGTTTGATATCAGGTAGATGTGTGTCCTAATAGGGAAACTTTAACCACTTAAGGACCGGGCTTGTTTTCTTAGATCTGTGCTGCGTGGGCTCTCCAGCCCGCAGCACAGATCAGGATAGAGCCAGGGCGACCAGACTTCCCCCTTTTTTCCCACTAGGGGGATGTCCTGCTGGGGGGGTCTGATCGCCGCCGGCTATGTGTGACAAGCAGGGGGGCTCCTCAAAGCCCCGCTCCGCAGCGATTTCCTCCTTCCCTCTCCTTCCCTCCCTCTCCCTTTCGCTGTGGGCGGCACAGGACGGAGATCCGTCCTGCGCCGCCTCTGACAGGCTTCAGCCTATCAGATGCCAGCGATCCCCGATCAGAGGCAGTGGATAGCCGATCTCCTTTACGGCGCTGCTGCGCAGCAGCGCCGTATGATGTAAACAGCGGTGATTTCTTCCCTGCGTGTTTACATTTACCCTGCGAGCCGGGATCGGAGGCTCGCAGGCTGTTCACGGAGACACCCTCCGTGAACTGACATCGAACGTTTACATGTAAAACCACTAACGACCAGCAGCCGCCTATCGGCGTTAGGCGGTCGTTAACCTCCCTAGCGTTCTGGACGAGCTAAGCTCATCCAGAGATGCTAGAGGGCACCGCTCAGGCCCCGCTGGGCCGATTTGAATAATTTTTTAAAACACGCAGGCTTGCCGATCCGCCGCTACCCGACGCGAAAGAGGGCCACCCCCCGCAGACCCCACGCGCAGCCTGGCCAATCGCCACCAGGCTGCGCTTTGGGGTGGATCGGGAGTCCCTGTGACGTCACGACGTCGATGACGTCACTCCGTTCGTCGCCATGGCAACGGGGAAGCCCTAAAGGAAATCCCGTTCAGAACGGGTTTTCCTTATGGGCGTGATCGCCGGCGGTGGGAGGGAAAGAGCAGCAAGGGGAGAAGCGCTAGGCTAGCTACATGATATAAAAAAAAAAATCGGGCAGAAAAAACCCTCCCGCAGCCATGCGGCCATGGGAGGGTTTTTTTCGCCTGATTTTTTTTTATAATCTGAACGCCCAGCAGGTTAAGTGGTTAAGGCCCCTTTCACACAGACGTTTTCATTGCGTTGCTTTACCTGTTTTTACCACAGGGGGATGCTAAAGCAATAAAAAACCTATGGGACCTTGAATACCTGCTACGGTGCGATCCACCTGAAGCTTCGCTTTAGACCCAAAAGCAACAGCACGTTATCAGCAAACACCATGTAACAACATGTAAGTTAATGACGCTGCAGATATTTTAAACTGTTTCGTGTTCGCGTTGGGGTTGCACAGAAGCGTATTTTTTCATTACACATGCGATCATACTGAAACCAAAACGCTGGTTTCGAATGTGAAACCGGCCTAATGGTTAAAGCAGGAACAATGTGTAACAAATACTGTAGGTCTTGTTAATTGCTTGGCTTGTTTCTGTACACATGGGCAACAGTCATATCTGCTTTTCATTATAAGTAACAATGTGTTACGGGGCATGACCTCATGTGACGTAAGGGCATAATACATTATTTTGGCCACACAGATATGTTTCTTGGATCCTTCTAACATGTAACATGATGAGATAAACGTGTACACAGTAGAGTCTCACTGACTGGAATTGGCTGGTGCCGGGTAAGTGTGCTTTCTGGTTGCTTGAGACTCGATGTTAAAAATAGGCCCAGCTAATACAGTACTATACCCCACTCTATATACCGTACATACCATTAACTATTAACCTCCTTGGCGGTTAATTTTTTTTTTCCTAATTAAAAAAATCCTTTTTTTTTTTAATTTTTTTGTTTTGTTTCATGTAAAGCTACCAGAGTGGTAGCTACATGAAACAACACTAGAGGGCGCATGTGGCCCTCTAGTCCGATCGTCGCCGGCATCTATAGCAAACAGGGGAACGCGTATATAACGCGCTCCCCTGTTTGGCTTCTCCTGTCGCCATGGCGGCGATCAGAATGACGTCATGGACGTCAGCCGACGTCCTGACGTCAGACGTCTCCGATCCAGCCCATAGCGCTGCCGGAACTCATTGGTCTGGGCAGCGCAGGGCTCTGGCGGGGGGGGGGCCCTCTTCAGCCGCTGCGTGCGGCCGATCGCCGCAGAGCGGCGGCGATCAAGCTGTGCGCGCGGCTACCAAAGTGCTGGCTGCGCGCACAGCAATTTACAGCACAGAAATCGCCCCACCAGGGGCTGAGATCTCCCCCTGCGCGGCATAGCCCGAGCTCAGCTCGGGCTTACCGCCAGGGAGGTTAAAGAGGAACTCCAGTGAAAATAATGTAATAAAAAAGTGCTTAATCGTTACAATAATTATGTATAAATTATTTAGTCAGTGTTTGACCATTGTAAAATCTTTCCTCTCCCTGATTTACATTCTGACATTTATCACATGGTGATATTCTTACTGCTGACAGGTGATGTCAGTGGAAGGAGATGCTGCTTGCTTTTTGTTGGCAGTTGGAAACAGCTGTTATTTCCCACAATGCAACAAGGGTCCCACAGTGTGATGTCAGGACCTCAAGAGCTGTGAGGTGCTGACATCACACTGTGGGAGGGGTCTCATCACAATATCAGCCATACAGAGCCCTTTGATGATCCATTTGAGAAAAGGAATAGATTTCTCATGGGAAAGGGGGTATCCGCTACTGACTGGGAGGAAGTTAAATTCTTGGTTACAGTTTCTCTTTAAAGTGGACCCAAATTAAAAATACAAGATTTTAGAAATAAAATCTATTTTCTAAATTATAATAATATATAGCAGCCTTTTGTCAGCTCCATAATGACAAATATAAAATATTTTACATTTATTGGAGGAACCCCTCCCTTCCTTTCATATTGCCGGGACAGAATCTGGCAAACTGGAGTAGAAGGTGTCCGGCAAAGGAGGAATTGCTAATGGCTGCCACCTGTATAACCCTAGTAATGAAAAGAGAAGGGTGAAAAGCATGCACTGAAATGCTCCTAGGCTTGAAGAAGTGTTTATTTATCTTTGTCAGAGTGGTGCAACTAAATATTTTTAATTAAAAAAATGTTTGGTTTGGGTCCGCTTTAAGTATTAAAATACAGTCATTAAAAGTATATTAACCTTTGGGCATTCGTGGTTAATATACAAGCACTGTTGGGCCCACAAACAGCCTAAGAAGTTGGCCTCCACCACTGTAAGTACTGCCAGAGATCTGTGTTGGTTGGTTGAGACTGCTGGTTAGTTGAGTTCCAGATAACAGAGATTCTACTGTGTACAGTCCCAATCCTACTTAGAACTAGCCTGTGTTCCCTTTCTCTTTTTATTCACTGTAAAGGTAGCCATACACTGGTCAATTTGCCATTAGATCGACCAGCTGACAGATCCCCATCTGATCGAATCTGATCAGAGAGGGATCGTATGGCAGCCTTTACTGCAAACAGATTGTAAAACGGTTTCAGCCTGAAACCGATCACAATCTGTTGAGCTGCTCCTGCCGCCTGTTCCCCCCCCCCCCCCCCTTATACATTACCTAAAGCTGGCTCCGGGTCCTCTTCTCCACGCTGCACCGCATCCTAGCATCCCAGCGTACACTGTGTCACCCCGTGACCAGGAAGTTAAAATAGAGCGCCCTCTATTTGAACTTCCTGGTCACTGCAGTGACACAGGAAGTTAATGTATGCTGGGATGGAAGCAGGAACAGAGCGGAGAAGATGCCCGGGAGCCAGCGTCAGGTAATGTATACCTGATCGGATCGGCCGCCGCTAGCGACGCGCTCCCTACCCGCGGGCGATCGACAGTATTTTTCCGCACGGCGCGATCGACGGACCGATCCGATTTCGGGAGGAAATCGGATTGGCGGGTGCGTTTAGTACGAACGATTGGCAGCAGATTCGATCCCAGTGATCGAATCTGCTGTCGAAACGGCCGCAAATAGGGCCAGTGTATGGCCAGCTTAAGAGCTTTTAGTATCAAGGGATATAAATCACAGTTTCTCTGTAGTCGGAATGTACTAACTTTCACAATATCTAATTAGATAAATCTAGAAATTAAAATTAGATGAAATTAAAACAGATAAAAAAAAGTTTCATAGTTCAATGTTTGTCTGCATGGGAGCTGAAAAACATAAAAAAAAGTACTGTCATGTGGCCGAGACAGTGAAATTGTAGATTTTAACCTTTAAATACAAAATAACACTATGGATATGAGGAAAGTCCTATTTAGGAGATGGACTATAGATACAATGGTTTAACTCATCAGTTTATGCTCACTACCAGTTTGCTTTAAAGTGGATCTGAGATAAACTTTTACTTATTACATAATTGTGTTCCTTTCATATAGTTTATAGGGCATTCCTCAAGCCAAATACTTTTTGTTTTTGTTTTAATACTCTAATTCCCTATTAACTGAACAAGCCTCTCCCACAGCTTTTCAGAGAGCCAAGGCATTTTCAGACAGTAGCAAGGGCTTATGGGAGCTCAGCCTGGGCAGGAGGAGGGGGAGGTGTTACTAGCCATAGATTTCAGAGGCAGAGGGGAGGAGGGAGGAGGGGGAATTAGGTTTTCACAGGCTGAGTGCTGGAGATGCAGATCCGCTTGCCTGTGTGTAATGTTTACAAACAACATGGCTGCTGTCATTGTATCACAGGAAGAAATAATCATATTCTGTTGAAGCTGTTTGCAGCTAGATTTGCTGTGTAAACTATCTAAACTTTAGATAAGATATATAGACAAGTTACTTGTTATAGTCAGTTTTTCATCTCGGATCTGCTTTAAGAGTGGTCATACTAGCATAAAGTATTTAGTGGGCATCTAGAATAGCTGATAAATATACTTACTGGCACCCCCTGCTGGCCTATTGATCCTCTTGGTCCAACAATTCCAACAAGACCCTAAAATAACAAAGCATTTCATCATTTTTACTTTTCAGTCCAACCTGACATAAGAATGGATGCTGTATAGAAAAAATAGACAGAATATTAGGGAAACAAATTGCAAGGTATAAAGCAACATTCCAGGGCCAAAGATTAAGAATTGAACATATGCATCCATTTAAAAATCCCAATTCCAGGCCTGATTGTTTTCCCAGTCCTGTGTAGACAATTAGAGGCAAAACTTGTTTCTATCTTTGTAGAGGCTCCTTAAAGAGGAACTCCACTGAAAATAAGGTAATGAACAAAAGTGCTTAATTTTTACTATAATTATGTATAAATGATTTAGTCAGTGTTTGCTCATTGTAAAATCTTTCCTCCCCCTGATTTACATTCTGACATTTATCACATGGTGACATTTTTACTGCTGGCAGGCGATGTCACTGGAAGGAGATGCTGCTTGCTTTTTTTTTTTGGCAGTTGGAAACAGCTGTTATTTCCCACAATGCAACAAGGCTCCCACAGTGTGATGTCAGAACCATGGTCCTGACATCACACTGTGGGAGGGGTTTCACTACAATATCAGCCCTACAGAGCCCTGGTGATCCGTTTGAGAAAAGGAAAAGATTTCACATGGGAAAGGGGGTATCAGCTACTGATTGGGATGAAGTTCAATCCTCTATAAGATGGCAGAGCTCTGTAAGCAGGTCAGGAGCCGATTTCATTGGCTCCTGACCGCGTGATCATGGAGAGCCAATCACAGGTCGTCAAGCTAGGTACTATCCTCTCTCAGCCAAGGACCACCAACACAGGGGCCCCAAAAGGCTGCGTCCTGTCACCGATCCTGTTCTCCCTGTATACAAACAACGGCGGATCCACTGAAAGCTCCGTCAAAGTTATCAAATTCGCGGATGACACCACCATTGTTGGCCTCATCACCAACAACGATGAGTAGGCATACCGTCACCAGGTCGAAAGTATCTGCAACTGGTGTAGGGTGAATGGGCTAGTCCTCAACACCGCAAAAACTATCGAACTAATCATAGACTTTAGAAAGCGCGCCCTCACCCCTCCCCCAATCTATATAGAAGGCACGGAAGTCGCACAAGTCCCCTGTGCTCGTCTCCTGGGCACAACCATCTCCAATGACCTGAAGTGGAAGGCCAACACCACCTCCATCCAGAGGAAAGGCCAGCAGAGACTATTCTTCCTTCGCCAACTGAGGAAGTTCGGTATGGACCAGAAACTTCTGACAAGCTTCTACTCAGCCACAATTAAATCTGTCCTGTGCTCTTCTATCCTGGTCTGGTACGCTGGCTCCTCTGCCAGCGACAGACACAAGCTACAGAGGGTCATCAGATCAGCGGAAAGAATCATTGGAAAACCTCTCCCCCCGCTAGACCTCCACTACAACACCAGTCTGAGCTCTAGAGCAGTGCGGATCGCTAACGATCCCTCACACCCAGGCTCTCGCTTCTTCAGTCGGCTCTGTTCGGGCCAGAGGTACCGGTCCATCCAGGGCCGTGCCGACACAGAGGCCGACGAGGCTGGAGCCTCGGGGCGGAAGTCATTGACAGTCTGTGCAGGCGCAAGGAGCAGCAGGACTGTTTTGCCTGGCTGCCCGCCTTTCCCCCCGTGGTCACGCTGCCTGCGCCCCGCCTCAGTTCACACAGTGCTCGCTGACCAGGCTGGCTGCAGTGCCGGGGAAGACAGAGCGGGAGCAGAGTCAGTGGATACATTTCACTCCGCTCTGTGCCTGTTGCCATGGTCACCGATGCCGCCCGCCGCCAGCCCCTCTCATAGAGAAAGCCAGCGTGCATCTCTCTGGCACAGGAGTGACATCAGCAGCCTGTGAGTTCCGCCCCCTTGAAGCTGGCTGAATGTGCCTCAGCGTCTCCTGTCCTGTGAGTCAGCAGCTAGGAGGAGTCAGGCAGGAGACAGTGTATGGTGGATTCCTCTGTGCTGGCCCCGTCCTGTGGTCATAGTCAACTCAAGTAAGTGTGTGAGTCCTCATGATAGCCAAGACAAGTGCCCAGTTAATGTGTATATTTGTATATGATCAGCGCCCTCCCCTCAGACAAGTCACAAGGGAGAGGAGCAGCAGCTGCAGCACACAGACAGTGATGTGTTGTCACAGTCAGGGTGGCTGATGAGACAATGAATTCTGCACTAGCACACCAATAAATAATGGAATTATTATTTATCTTTATGTTCTGATCATTAATAGACCCTGAACTGAGGGAAAAAAAAGACTTTTTAACATACCTGGGGCTTCCTCTAGCCCCCTGTAGTCTCCACGGTCCCACAGGTTCCCCGTCAGTCATCCAGCTGGAGCTCTTGAAATCCTCTAACTTCGCTCAAAGTCGTGGTAAAGTGCGCTTGCACGGCTCGTAAGCGCTCCTGGCAAGATGGCACAGGCCGTCTCCATAAGCTTGCTGTGCATGCGCGGTTCTCTGATGTCTGAACTGCGTGTGTGCAGTAAGCTTACAGAGATGGCCTGCGTCATCTTGCCAGGAGTGCGGATGAGCCGTGCATGCGCACTTTGCCGCGACTTCGAGCGAAGTTACAGGCTTGCTCCATTATGTGAATTGTCCGGGGAAAAGCTGCGCCATTATGTGAATTGTCTGGGGAAAAGCTGCGCCATTATGTGAATTGTCTGAGGAAAAGCTGCGCCATTATGTGAATTGTCTGGGGAAACGCTGCGCCATTATGTGAATTGTCTGGGGAAACGCTGCGCCATTATGTGAATTGTCTGGGGAAACACTGCGCCATTATGTGAATTGTCTGGGGAAACACTGCGCCATTATGTGAATTGTCTGAGGAAACGCTGCACCATTATGTGAATTGTCTGGGGAAACGCTGCGCCATTATGTGAATTGTCTGGGGAAACACTGCGCCATTATGTGAATTGTCTGAGGAAAAGCTGCGCCATTATGTGAATTGTCTGGGGAAACGCTGCGCCATTATGTGAATTGTCTGGGGAAACACTGCGCCATTATGTGAATTGTCTGGGGAAACACTGCGCCATTATGTGAATTGTCTGAGGAAACGCTGCACCATTATGTGAACTGTCTGGGGAAAAGCTGCACCATTATGTGAATTGTCTGGGGAAACGCTGCGCCATTATGTGAACTGTCTGGGGAAACACTGCGCCATTATGTGAATTGTCTGAGGAAAGGCTGCGCCATTATGTGAATTGTCTGAGGAAAGGCTGCGCCATTATGCAAACTGTCTGGGGAAACGCTGCACCATTATGTGAACTGTCTGGGGAAAAGCTGCGCCATTATGTGAATTGTCTGTGGAAAAGCTGCGCCATTATGTGAATTGTCTGGGGAAACATTGCGCCATTATGTGAATTGTCTGTGGAAACGCTGCACCATTATGTGAACTGTCTGAGGAAAGGCTGCGCCATTATGTGAATTGTCTGAGGAAAGGCTGCGCCATTATGTGAATTGTCTGTGGAAAAGCTGCGCCATTATGTGAACTGTCTGAGGAAAGGCTGCGCCATTATGTGAATTGTCTGAGGAAAGGCTGCGCCATTATGTGAATTGTCCGGGGAAAAGCTGCGCCATTATGTGAATTGTCTGAGGAAAAGCTGCACCATTATGTGAACTGTCTGGGGAAAGGCTGCGCCATTATGTGAATTGTCTGAGGAAACGCTGCACCATTATGTGAACTGTCTGGGGAAAAGCTGCGCCATTATGTGAATTGTCTGGGGAAACATTGCGCCATTATGTGAATTGTCTGTGGAAACGCTGCACCATTATGTGAACTGTCTGAGGAAAGGCTGCGCCATTATGTGAATTGTCTGAGGAAAGGCTGTGCCATTATGTGAACTGTCTGAGGAAAGGCTGCGCCATTATGTGAATTGTCTGAGGAAAGGCTGCGCCATTATGTGAATTGTCTGAGGAAACACTGCGCCATTATGTGAACTGTCTGAGGAAAGGCTGCGCCATTATGTGAATTGTCTGAGGAAAGGCTGCACCATTATGTGAACTGTCTGGGGAAAAGCTGCACCATTATGTGAACTGTCTGGGGAAAGGCTGCACCATTATGTGAACTGTCTGAGGAAAGGCTGCGCCATTATGTGAACTGTCTGGGGAAAAGCTGCACCATTATGTGAATTGTCCGGGGAAAAGCTGCGCCATTATGTGAATTGTCTGGGGAAAAGCTGCACCATTATGTGAATTGTCTGGGGAAACGCTGCACCATTATGTGAATTGTCTGGGGAAACGCTGCGCCATTATGTGAATTGTCTGGGGAAACACTGCGCCATTATGTGAATTGTCTGTGGAAACGCTGCACCATTATGTGAACTGTCTGAGGAAAGGCTGCGCCATTATGTGAATTGTCTGGGGAAACGCTGCGCCATTATGTGAATTGTCTGGGGAAACGCTGCGCCATTATGTGAACTGTCTGAGGAAAGGCTGCACCATTATGTGAACTGTCTGAGGAAAGGCTGCGCCATTATGTGAATTGTCTGGGGAAAAGCTGCACCATTATGTGAATTGTCTGAGGAAAGGCTGCGCCATTATGTGAATTGTCTGGGGAAAAGCTGCACCATTATGTGAACTGTCTGAGGAAAGGCTGCGCCATTATGTGAATTGTCTGGGGAAAAGCTGCACCATTATGTGAATTGTCTGAGGAAAGGCTGCGCCATTATGTGAATTGTCTGGGGAAAAGCTGCGCCATTATGTGAACTGTCTGGGGAAAAGCTGCGCCATTATGTGAACTGTCTGGGGAAAAGCTGCGCCATTATGTGAATTGTCTGGGGAAACGGTGCCCTATGATGTGAATTGTCTGGGGAAACGCTGCACCATTATATGTATTTTCTGTTGAAAAGCTCCCGTATTACATGTCTTGCTGACTGAAGGGTTCTGCCTGCTGTCCCCGTCCCTTGTTTGTAGGTGGGGGGGGGGGGGGGGACACATTGTGTAATTACCTTTAGGGTCCCTTGCCTGTGTTTTGGGAGAAAACTAGGGCCCACTGTCTTTACGTTACACTGTTACATTTAGCTCCGCCCACATCTTTTCATGGCCACACCCATCGGGGGGGCGCACTTGGACACCTCAGCCTCTGTTGGTGGCGGACCTTGTCCCGGCCCTGGGTCCATCTACACTAGGACCTCACTCCCCACCACTACCACCTCCCCATCGCCTTCTCCTCAGGCTGTTCTTCCTCCACTAGCCGGAACCGTCCTTTAAAGAGAACCATAGATGAAGCACCCTCTTGTATTTTACCTTACAAATCAGTGGGAACATGACAGTAAACACCGAATCTGCTCTTTGTTTCATTGTTCTCTGTTTAATCTGACTGTTATCACCTCTGATAAGAATCCCAGACTGAGCACTCAGTCTGGCTTTGCTACAGAAAGATTATAGCTGAGACTGTGTTCTTTGGTGTCTTTTCAAGCCCAAGCCTGCCCCCTTGTGGCTCTGCTATAATGACTCAGCTATAATTATTCCTTGCAAAGCCAGACTGAATGCACAGTCCGGGATTCTTATCACAGCTCATAACAGACACTTTTAGCAGTGAGGATGAAACAGAGAGCATGGTAAGTGTTTTCTCTAATGTTCTTACTGATATATATGGTAAAATACACAAGGGTGCTTCGTCTCTGGTTCCCTTTAAGCATGCCTGCACGGCATATCTCCATATTTACTGTGAACAAGGTTTTTCTCTGTTATGTATTACTGTATTGCATTTGTTTGATGTGTGCTACCCTGTTATCTTTGCTGTCTGTCCTTTCTTGTACCTGCTTTGTGCCAAGTCCAATTCCAGGCACGACCAAGCCGTGCTTGGCGGTAATAAAGATGATTCGGATTCTGACATTGGCTCCCATTGAAAGCGGCTCCTGACCGGCTGTCAGCACTCTGCCGTCATAAAGACGGCAGAGAGAGGAACCTGCGGCGATGGGGCAGCGTTGTGACCGGCGAGAGCGGCAGGTATGTGCAGCGATTCGTTGGGAAGCAGCTTCTTTACATGGCATTCTAGTAAGAAGGCTTTTTGGTCACTTTTAGCCCCTTGCACACTCCTAGGAGTTCTGGTTCCCCAGGAGCTTGCTGGGTAACTTTTATAAAAACAGTGATCTTCAGATTACCAACAGTATAAACAGAATGTGAAAAATGAAGATGGTCGGATGCACAACTACATCCCCAAAACATATACGTGCTCCAGGCTCCAGGCAGACAAGGCTGTGGAGGCTGACACAGACAGAGGTGTAAAAAAAAACAATAGACTAAAACTTGTAAAGTAGCTAAGTTTCCAGTATCTAATAAGTGAATACATTTTCTCAGGGATCTCCGGAGCGGTGAACAAGCGCTACTCCAAACCCGGCTGCTTATAATTACCTTATAGCCTTCATCTCCAGACTCGCCCCGGTCCCCATGCTCTCCGGACGAGCCCTGCCATAAAGAAAACAAGGCTTAGTGTAAATTGTACTTTATGCAAGCCGGCAGTGAAGGAAGCATCGCTCTACACAAATACTACATGCAAGAAGGAAATGATAAAATAAGCAAAGAAACAGTTTACTGCAGCATTTGTTATGTCAAACTATCAAAATATACATATATTTCATCCAAAGGGGTAAACACTATGCAGCAAGTTTTACCCCTTTCAGCCAAGTGCTGGAACAGTACAGGACAGGCACCCGGTACACGGGAGAACATGCAGTGATGCCAGGAATCTGAGCGCTGCAATCAGGAGGACAGAGCGGTAATATTACAGCATACGGATACAAAAGAAGGTCCTAAGACCGCGAGGAGCGTGCAGATCAAGGAGGGCTGTGATTGGTCTTGAAATGTTGGATTTGAACAGGCTGATAATGCAGCGCTGCCAACTTGATTGCGGCAATTCGAGTACTGCTAGTTCTCCCTTTTCTGGCAAGCTATGATATATCTATCGAGCCGGAATCAGATGGTTCGTATTAGTCACAACCTGGGTCGTTTCTTCAGCTCTGAAGAGGGATACTAAAAGTCCAACTCTAGCTATTTTTTTACTTTTATATCTTTTAAAGTGTACCCAAATACAAATGGGACACAGAGGCATGTTATTTGCTTAACCCATTATCAGCTTCAATAGAATTATCTCGTTTGAGATAAGTACACTGCTTTTGACCTCAGCTGGCAGAACTCGTTGTGCTGTAAATTCTTGGGATACTTTGCTGTCTCTCCGCTAGAGGAAAATATAGAAACTGAAAACAGAAGTTCTATGTTATTGTCTCACACTGCCCCCTAGTGACAAGTGGCCATAAATACACATGACAGTAGTGCTAATTAGAAGCAAGGAAAGGTAAGAAATAAAAAATGTGCTAAAATAAATTCGGCCTAGAGCACTTGCATGCCTCTAAATAAATTGGCTGCTAAATAATGTGTCCGTTGCCTTCCACTCTCCACCCCCCTTTGCTCCGCTGCTGCCCCCCCAAATTGCCGATAACATATTGTTGGTAGATAACTCGAGTAAGGGGCGTCCCTTGCAGGAGAGGCACTCCTGCAAAACACCTCTTCCCTGCCTCTATGCGCCTCGCCTCTGCATCTATACCTCCCCTCCGAGCCTATCCCCCTCCCTATCCCGCCTCTTCATGGCTCTCCCCGCCTCTCTGCTCTGTGAGGAGAAGCAGAGAGGCGAGCTGCAGTAAAGGAGAACTCGGTTCAGGAGCAGTGGGGAGCGGCAGTAAGAGGCTCTACCTGATGTGGCTAGCCCCCCGAATGAGGTAGTATTTTTTTATGTTTTTACCTAGGCTCGGGATTGCATGTATATGCAATAATGGTAAAAAAGCATTTTACAAATGTGTTCAAAATTCCCAACACATCAATAATATTTACCTGCAGCTGCCAATTGCTGACTAGTGACTCTGCAGCTACGAAACAATCCACTTGGAACACTTAAAGTGAACCAGAGATGAAGCACCCTCATGTATTTTACCATATATATCAGTGGGAACACACCTACCATGCTTTCTGTTTCATTCTGCACTGCACAGCTTGTTTCTTATCAGACCTGATAAAATCCCCCGACTGAGCATTCAGTCTGGCTTTGCTACAATGACTCAGCTATAATGATTAATGAGCAGAGCCAGCAGGGGGCAGGCTTGGACTTGAAAAGACATGAGAGAACACAGACTGAGCAATAAATATTCCTCAGTAAAGCCAGACTGAATGCTCAGTCTGGGATTTTATCAGGGCTGATTAGAAGCAAGCTGAACAGTTAAAAATGAAACAGACAGCAGGGTAGGTGTTTTCTCTAATGTTCCCACTGATATATATGGTAAAATACATGAGGGTGCTTCGTCCCTGGTTCCCTTTAAAGGTGCCCACTAAAGGTACAAATTTCAGCGAAGAATCGCCCAACCAATCAGATAAATGCGCCCGGAGATGAAGTGTTGATATATATATATATATATATATATATATATATATATATATATATATATATATATATATATATATATATATATTGATGGCTTCACTATCAATAAGCCAATCTGTACTCAGAGGCGTATCTAGAGGGGTACAGGCACGGCTCTTACCATGGGCACCACAGCACCATGCCTGCCCCTGTGACTCAGATTTCAGATCAGATTAATTCTGTTATCTATGGAACATGGCTACTTAATTTATGTATGTAGGGTGCACTTGGCTTAGTGTTAGAAAAGAGGACCGAGAGGGAATAAGAAGAGATATTTTCAAAAAGTAACTTCAGCAGTATCCCGAGCCAAAAAAACACAGGCAGCCATAACACATGTACGCGAGAAAGGATGCTGTTTTTAGATGGGAGGGGGGTTCTGACTGCAGTGCAATGTCAGTGTTTGCCATAGGCTCTACATTAACCAGATACGCCCCTGTCTGTACTTCCTATCCATCACAACTGATTACAAAAATAATTTTTCTGATCAACTAAATTGTCGTTGAACAATCACAATTAGAATCATTCACAATTGATTTGGGACATCAAACAAGCATGCAGCAGATCAGGGGTTTCTGACATTATTGTCACATCTGACAAGATTAGCTGCATGCTTGTTTCTGGTGTGTGAATCAGACACTATTGCATACAAATAGATCAGCAGGGCTGCCAGGCCACTGGTATTGCTTAAAAGGAAATAAATATGGCAGCCTCCATATCTCTCTCAGTTCAGTTGTCATTTAACCACCCTGGTGGTATTGACGAGCTCAGCTCGTCCAGGAAAAACTTGCTGAAAGCGGTATTGACGAGCTGAGCTCGTCAATACCGCCAGGGAGATTTCTTGTTTCTCTTCCCCGCCGGCTGCACTTTTCCCTCATCAGAGGGATTCCCCAGGATGGCTGGATGCCTGTCAGCACGCTGTGGGTAGCGATCTGTGCTACCCACAGCGTGCAGAACTAGCATCCAGCCACCCTGGGGAATCCCTGTGCAGCCATCGGAGCAGAGAATGTGCTCAGCAGCATGCGGGATTCCCCTTCTGTGCTGCGGGTGGCTGGTGCGGGGATCCCCTCTGTGCGGGGGGAGGGTGTCCCCTTCTGTGCTGGCTGGTAGTGGCCGGTACCGGCGGGGATCCTCTCTGTGGGGAGGGGGGGGGGGGCATCCCCGTAATTTGCGTGCGGGTGACCCTGTAGTGTGTGTGGGGGGGGGGCGGGTATCCCCCCTATGGGGCGAGTCTTGGCCGGTCGGGGACACCCCCTTCTGTGCGGGGGGGGGGGGGAGGTGGGTGTCCCCTTCTATGAGAGCTGTGGGTGGCCTTTCCCTCCTCCCTCTCTGTCCCCCGTGCCCTCCTCACCCCCGATCCTGTGTCCCCCCCCATCCCGTGTCTCCCCCCTGTCAGTCAAAAGCCCTGCTTTACTCACCTGAGGGCTTTCTCCTGCGCTGGCCGAGATGCACACCCTCCATCTCCATCGCCGAAGTCCCGGTCTCTGTAATTACAGTACGCGGCTTGGTGACGTCACCAAGCCGCGTACAGTAATTACAGAGAACACGAGACTTCGCGATGGAGGAGGAAGTGCGCCGCTTCCGCCGCAGGAGCAAGCCCTCAGGTGAGTAGATCAGGGCTTCTGACGGGGGAGACACGGGATTGGGGGGGGGGGGCACGGGGGATCGGAAGGGATGGGGGGAAGAGGAGGGAGAGGCCACCCACAGCCCTCATAGATGGGGACACCCACCTCCCCCCACAACAGAAGGGGGTGTCCCCGACAGACCATGACTAGCCCCCATAGAAGGGGATATCCCCCACACACACAGAAGGGCCACCCAGCCACCTGCACGCACAGTATGGGGATCCCCCCCCCCCCCCCCACAGAGGGGATCCCCACCGGCCACTACCAGCCAGCACAGAAGGGGAGCCCCCCCACAGAAGGGACACCCGGCCAGAGTCAGGGGGCAATGGGGGGGGTGGGGGGGCAGAGGCACCCGCAAACCTGGCTCCCTATACATATGACTCCCTACACCTGGCTGCACATCTGTCTCCTATACACCTGGCTGCACATCTGTCTCCTATACACCTGGCTGCACATCTGTCTCCTATACACCTGGCTGCACATCTGTCTCCTATACACCTGGCAAACATCTTGCTCCCTATATACCTGGCAAAACATCTGGCTAAACTATTCCTGGCTAATACATCTGGCTAACTACACCTGGCTGCACATCTGGCTAACTATACATCTGGCTAACTATACCTGGCTATACATCTGGCTAACTATACCTGGCTATACATCTGGCTAACTATACCTGGCTATACATCTGGGTCTTATACTCACCATTGGCATGCTGATCCCTCGTCGCGTACCTCTGATAGCTTCCCCGGTGCCTTCTTCCATGTCCCTTGGCGGATTTTGCTTCTCCCTTGGAGATCACATGTCCCCCGTCGATCGGCGTTGATGGAACCAGTGTCACACAGCATCATCAAAATCTCGCAGCAAACACTTTTTTTTTTAAATTTAATTCAATACAATAACCTGTATTGAATTCAATACAAAAAAAAAAGATTGCAAAAAAAAAAATTGGTTGAAAATTATGGGAAATTAATTGAACCACTTTTTGCACGGAAATCCTGGGGAAATAGAACGCCAGGGTGGCTACGTTATATTTACCCTTTAGGATATCAAAGAAGGACTATATCAATTTGAAAAAGTGCTAAGGATTTGGTCCTTCCACACCAGGAATAACTGTTTTATGTTAACCACTTCAGTACCAGCAGTCTCTGGCCCCTAAACCAGTTCAGTACTGGTGGTCTCTGGCCCCTCAACCTAATTAGCGGTATGTGTCGGGCATACCGCTCAGTCCCCCAGGATTAATGTAACAGGCTGCATGGCTCCAAAACCTTTAGCTAGCACTAGGCTAGCTAGTATAGGTAGCCGGCAACCCCCGATCCCCTGATCCAGCCACTTAATACATTACCCAGCCTGGCTCCAGCGATCGGCGCAGCTGCGGTCTCTCTATGGGGAGGATTGGGACTGCGCATGACGTCATGATGTCGGTGACGTCATGTACGATCCTCCCAATAGAGAAGACCAGAGACTCAAAAGCTGCACAACTTCCTAAGCGGCGTAACGCTCAGGAGGTTAAGGACCAGAGATCGCTGGTACCAAAAAAACGGGACTTGCCGACTCCCGCAGCACAGAATTGCCGCCACCGTCAATCACGCCGCTCACCTGTCAATCACGCCGCTCACCTGTCGCTTCAGCCCACCCACTCTGCCGTCTCTATGGCAAAGCTCTGTTCTGACTCAGTGATCAATGTCAGCCAATCACACGGTCAGGAGACAATGAAATCAGCTCCTGACCGGCTCACAGAGCTCTGTTGTCACAGAGACAGCAGGGCGAGTGAGCTGCGGCGAGTGCAGAGCGGTGCGATCGGCGGGAACGCCCATCTGAGATATTTAAATCTACGTCCTGTCAGAAATAAGCGGCCACAAACAGGACGTAGATTTCAACCTGCGTGCCACGGAAATGGTAAGAAGTATACATTTGGGTTTGTACACTTGCATAGCTTATCAGAGACTATGAACTTATGAAGCCATTCTCACAGCCACAAGCAGGGCCTGGAAAGCTACATGGAAACTGAATATTCAAACAAGACTTCTATTCCAGCCAAAAGGTCCTCACTGGCATGAGTTCAAACATAACTTTTGTTGCTAAATAATTAAAATGGCACACCCAGCCCAATTCCACATGTGACAATAAACTTGGCTCAGGGAGAGTGTTAGTATATATTTTTTATATGTATACATTTTAGTACCCCTAACTTTCTAGAAACCAACAGTCTTGTAAAGTACAGGATTTATATAGCGGTTTTACATCAAAGTGGCAATGTCCAATACAGCATAATGCAGCACTGAGACGCTCACATCATATTAGCAACCACCAGGTGGCACTGTTACCTGAGGAAGTGGGCAGGACCTGTTAAATGCATTGTGTAAATGTGCCCACTAATGATACAATTTTGATTGTACAATCCTACCAAATCTATGCAGTAAAAGGGTAAACTGAGTGAATATACTTATTTTAGGTAGTTCCTCATATAATATAAAAGTGGTAAGATTGGACAAAAAAGATTGTGGTCGTACACTTGTTGATTTTATCTGTCACCATCCAGCAGATTTGATCACTGTGATTGAATAGTTAAAAAATAGATGCTGCAAACAATTGACCGGTCGATTTCCAAAACAAATCAGTTCGATCAGTTGCGCAGGATGGAAAATGTTGCTCAATCAGAGTTGGGTCGGGAGCATGTCCCTAGCGGGCGGCATTCAATTTGAAGCAGAGTGCTGGAAGCAGAGCTAACTTTCACCAGTCCCACTGGCATGACTCCTCCCATTTCCGGTGGCTTCTCTCCATGCCGCGGTGTTACTCCTCCCTGTGTCTTCTCTCTTGGGGCACCTGTATCATGTGACAAAAGCTAGAGGCCAAACACTAGAGGCTCGACAGCATACATGCCGCTCCTCTAGTGTTTGACCTCTAGCTCTTGTCACATGACACAGGGAGAGAAGACACAGGGAGGAGGGGCTGTGTTGGACCTCTAGTTCTTGTCACATGACACAGGGAGAGAAGAGGACACAGGGAGGAGGGGTAGTGTTTGATCTCTAGCTCTTGTCACATGACACAGGGAGAGAAGAGGACAAAGTGAGGAGGGGCTGTGTTTGACCTCTAGCTCTTGTCACATGACACAGGGAGAGAAGACACAGGGAGGAGGAACAGTGTTGGACCTCTAGCTTTCGTCACATGACACACAGAGAGAAGACGCAGGGAGGAGGGGCAGTGTTGGACCCCTAGCTCTGGCCACATGACACGGAGAGAAGACACAGGGAGGAGGGGCAGTGTTGGACCTCTAGCTTTCATCACATGACACACAGAGAGAAGACGCAGGGAGGAGGGGCCATGTTGGACCTCTAGCTCTTGTCACATGACACAGGGAGAGAAGACACAGGGAGGAGGGGCAGTGTTGGACCCCTAGCTCTTGTCACATGACACAGGGAGAGAAGACACAGGGAGGAGGGGCAGTGTTGGACCCCTAGCTCTTGTCACATGACGCAGGGAGAGAAGACACAGGGAGGAGGGGCAGTGTTGGACCCCTAACTCTTGTCACATGACACAGGGAGGAGGGGCAGTGTTGGACCTCTAGCTTTCGTCACATGACACACAGAGAGAAGACGCAGGGAGGAGGGGCCGTGTTGGACCTCTAGCTCTTGTCACATGACACAGGGAGAGAAGACACAGGGAGGAGGGGCAGTGTTGGACCCTTAACTCTTGTCACATGACACAGGGAGGAGGGGCCGTGTTGGACCTCTAGCTTTCGTCACACGACACACAGAATGAAGACGCAGGTAGCTAGGTGGGGCACCGCGGCATAGAGAAAAGACACTGGACATGGAAGGAGGCACGCCGGTTAAACAGGTGAGAGTTAGCTCTGCTGCCAACACCATCATGCTGAAATCTATTGAAAATCTGTGAACAGTGTGTGGACAGCTAATAGATCCCTCTCCGATCACATTCGATCAGAGAGGGATCTATTGTAACTGATGGTCGATCTGTTGGCCATCTATATGGGGCCACCTTGTGGTCCTTTTGGTAAACTGAAGTAAAGAGTGGTCAAAGAAGGTGGCATGTGGGTCCATTGACGCCCACTATGCCCCAAGCACCTGCCTAGGTTTCCTGGTGGATGATCCTGCTCTGCTCATACTTGTGTTACGGGACCTACCTAACCAGCCCAAAATCACATGATCATGTTTTTTTGTATAGTTTGCCTTCTATAGCTTTGTCCTAAGTTGTATAACTTTGCTATGTCTGTTATCCTTTGTACCATTGTATGTATTAATTGTCCAGCGCTGTGTAAAATGTTGGCGCTTCATAAATACAATAAATAATAAGAATGATTGTAGTTATTTCAGTTTAAAGCTAATCTGAGCTGGTGGAAAGGGAAAGAAGTATTGAGTGTCGAAGTGGCCAACCGATTATATAGTTTACTCACAGCCTGAATCATACTGACAAACATTATGCAGGTTACATGCTGGAAATCTATATGACTCCTGAAACAAAAATGCTTTAGAGAAAAACCTACTGGTTCACCTGGGGGTCCCTGTGGTCCAATTACGGAACTGTCTTCTCCGGGGTAACCCTGCAAAAGAGACACGAGGCTCAACGTCATTATCAGAGACTGTTCTTCACTTACATTACAGTTACCTACACACAGGAATAACATTACGCAGTTAGAACACCTGACCAAGATGCTTAAAGCTAATGGGAACCCTTATTTAAATAAAAAAAAGTCAGATACTCACCTAAGGAGAGGGAAGGCTTGGTCCTAATGAGCCTTCTCTCTCCTCTCCCGGTGCCCCCGGTGCTGCGCTGGCTACTCCGTTCACATCCCCCGCCGAGGGGACTTCGGAAGTCTTCGGGAGCCGAGTCCTCCCGAAGACAGGCGGCTCCACACTGCGTATACGCGAGTGCATCATAAAGGGCGCGTGGGAGACAGCAATATTTGACCGAAACTGTCGAATACCGCTACAGGGGAGCCAGGACAACAGCGGGGACCGGGAGAGGGGAGGGAATGCTCTATGGGACCCAGAGCCTCCCTCTCCTTAGGTGAGTATCTGCCTTTTTTTTTTAATACAGATTCCCACTCACTTTAAAGTGACTCTGTAACAAAAAAAAGTTCCCCTGGGGGGTACTCACCTCGGGAGGGGGAAGCCTCTGGATCCCAATGAGGCTTCCCCCATCCCTATAGCTGCAGGCAATCCAGCGCTGGCTCCCCCGAAGCAACCCGCAATCCTGGAAAGGCTTGCTATATTTACCTTCCCAGGCTCCAGAGGGGGCACTGTTGTGGCTCTCAACACTGAGATAGGCGGAAGTAGCCGATCTCTGTCGGGACCACTCTACTACTTAGGTGCAGGAGACTTGCGCCTGCGCAGTAGAGCGGCCCGACAGCGATCGGCTATTTCTGCCTATCTCCGAGCGGAGAGCCGATACTGCGCCTGCGGTGGAGCCAGGGAGGTAAATATTTACATCCCCGCTGTTCGGAGGGGCACAGCGAGACCTCCATGGGACACAGGAGGAAGGGGGAAGCCTCGATCGGATCCAGATGCTTCCCCCGCCCGAGGTAAGTACCCCCTAGGAGAACTTTTTTTAGTTACAGGTTTTCTGCAGTGAAAATAACATAATGAATAAAATTGCTTGACATCTTAGTACTGCCAAGTGGTCTGCACAGAATGTTTCCTGGTTTTGGGTGACTGGTCCCTGTTTTTTATTAAATTTTCATTTAGTTTAATGTCCTTATCAAATTGAATGTCGAATCAATTAATCTATTAAAAAAATGTCGCCTAGTGTGCGGCTGAGGCCACGTCCCCACTTGCTTCCGCATCCCGTGCAGCAGGAGGAGAGGGCTGTGTAGTGTCCCCTCTGATGGTCTGCAGTGATCCGGATGGAGCTTGGGGCAGATGTGTTACCTCCATAGGCTATAAGGGGGAATGCATCTGCCTGGACCGGGATTATCACGGACTGCACAGAAGTGTGGTCCGCTTACTGCAACAGACCCCGTGGATCCGCTACAGCGTGACAAGTGTGAACGGCTTCCATCTCTACTTTCACAACTGTCACACTTCACCTGATGGGCTTTGTAGTCTTCAGACAAACACTTGAGAAAAACTTAGGTATGAACCTTTACCTTCTCTCCTTTAGGTCCTGGTGGCCCGGCTGGTCCTGTTTGGCCGTGATGACCCTGGATAGAAAATAAACAAGTTTAAAAGACAAGCACACTTCAAAAATCAGTCAATGGGCTCGATTCACAAAGCGGTGCTAACCCAGTTAGAGACTTTAGGCATGATAACCATTGCACCACACCGGTGAACAGCCAGTTTAGGTGTGATAAGTTTAGGCGTGATAAGTTTAGGTGTGATAAGTTTAAGCATGCTAAGTTTAGATAAGTTTAGTTCGCTTGCAAAGTCCCGCACGCAAAGCAGCGCCATTAAACTTTATGCGAAGTGCACCAGACTTTGCTAGCGCAAAACTTTTGATGAGCTGTGCACTGCGGTGCTAACCCAGTTGGTGCTTAAACTTATCACTCCTAAACTTATCACACCTAAACTTATCATGCCTAAACTTATCACACCTAAACTTATCACACCTAAACTTATCATGCCTAAACTGAGTTTAGGCATGATAAAGGGCTTTTCACCAGCGTGCTAACTGTTAGCACCGCTTTGTGAATCAGGCCCAATGTATCCATGAAAGAAAGTCATTTGCCGATGACACAGGATACCTAACCTTAACCTTCCCCCTGGATGCCTAACCTCAACTGTCCCCCCTCAATACCTAACCTTTACCATCCCTCACATGCTTAGCCTTAACCACACCCCTGCATGCCTAACTTTGGCTGCCCCCGCCCTGCCGCCAATCCATTGCAACAAAAACAAACATTTTTGGTCACCAGCATAGGCGCCCATTTACATAGCGGCTATTGGCGGATATTTGGGCACCCGTGACCTTCCGATAATAGTAGACGCCAGGGCCGCAAACTACAGCCTATGATGGCACTCAAACTTCTACTGCTCTTGGGCGTCGTCCAAATTTCCTGTGTTAAGAAATTCCCCTATGTGAGTCCATGGTCTTTTCCTGATCCAGAAAATTCATAAACCTGCATATAATGGGGAAGGATGCAGGCAGCCTCAGAGAGCTATGAGTACCACACTTTTAATAGATAAATTCACTTTAGGCATTTTCACACTTTGTCTATTTTGTCACGTCTCCTCTTATGCTGGGAATACGCCGTGGAATTTTTTGGCAGATAGATGGTTCGATACATAATTTCCGACGTGTCCGATCTGATTTTCAATCGTTTTTCTGATCGCCTTTTTTTATAGAAGTGAATGGAAATTGATCAGAAAAAGGATTGGAAAATTGATCGGAAAAAAAAATCACATGGTAAATCTGCTGAAAAATCTCATCATGTATTCCCAGCATTAAAATGAACTGATAATTCACAAGGTTCATATACTTTAGCCAAACACCAATATTTAACTTTTGATAACATTTTCCTAACTAAAAAGATGAACAATGTTTGGACTCGTTTGTTATTATTTATTTCTGAAAATTCTAAATATTACTGTAAGCTGAGTATGTAGGTAAAAACAAACTTTTGTAAAAGTAACAGCTTTTAATGGCTAACTAAGAGTTGTACAGTGGGAGACCTGGCAGGGCTTTCCAACAGGAGTTATACCTAAATGATTTATCTGCATGGATGTACAGAGCTCCAGTAACTGGACAATATTACACTCCTAGCACTCAAAACAGGCAAACGAGGGTGTTAGCTTCAGTAAATAATGTGTGCACAGATTATTACCTAATAGACTTCCCCACGACAACAGCAATTCAGTTATAGCAAGCAGAGCACCTCTGTGAGTCAGAGGTGCTCTGCTTGCTATAACTGAATTGCTGTTGTTTATCCCCTGCTTATTGCCTGAAGAAGTGGGCTGTGCCCGCGAAACAAGTTGCATCTTTGGGGTATTTTCAATAAATGTGTATATCTATATATTTACATTCCTTGGTGTCTGCTTTAACGGAGGCGAGTCCACCACTTCCTCCCAGCAATTTTTTAAAAATTTTATGTACTTTTATCCTTCTGGCGCCTCTGTTCACCTACCAATATACTGATTTGAAGTATAATCCCCTATATCAGAGGAAAGGAAGGTTAGTAGTTGGGGGCTCCCACAGCTCTGGGCCCCCCTGCGATCGCAGGGGATGCTCTCCAATAGTTGTGCCCATGCAACCCAGGTAAGAGGGGCTAATACAGGAGGTTTTGTGACTTGGCACACTGACTGTGGTACACACTCGTTGTGGGCCTCATGGACCTTAGTTAATCAATGTCATCAAGTGCTGCTTGTCCAGAACATGTAGAAATATAATTTGGACTATATCTATCTTTTAGGATGTAGCACATGGATGGAAAGGTAACTTGTACCTACATGAAGAAAATCCTCTGTTCAATTTTCACAAATATAGATTCACTAAGGGCTGGTTCACAGGGATGGCAGTCGGCTTCTGGGTCGTCCTGTGACGTCTCGTTCGGGGGGCGGCGGTACGGCGATCGTCGGCTTCCTGTCGCGATCAGCGTTTTTCGTCCTCGCTAGGGGACATGAAACCGCGGCGGCTAGGCGACCCTAGAAGCCGCATGCTACGGGGAAAATCGGGATCAGAACGCTGCGTTTGCGCAATCGCCGGTAATCGACGGGAACAGTGCGATGCTAAACGCTCCCATTCACTTGAATGGGAGTGTTTAGCCAACGAGAGCCAAACGCTTGGCGGTAATCGCCGCCAAGCGTCCATGTGAACCAGCCCTGAACATGTTTCATTTAATTGTCACTGCTGGGAGACAGATGGGCCACCTAGAACAGCCAACTGGCAATGATCATTTTTATTTTTTGAGGCAGCAAGAAAGATTCAAAGTTTACAAAGAACATTTTCCAATCTGGAATGCATGACAATAACAAAAGTTCAAACATAATTCATGCATTGTTATTGTAATTAGTACATTTTATTTATGAATCACCAAATTTAGTGTAATAAGACGAGGAGAAATAGCAGCAACACTCAATGCAAGTTTTCTAAACTCAATCAATACAGAAGAGTCACAGCAACTTCATAATAGATAGATACCACATGCGTAAAAGTAGATAAGTGCTTTTTGCCTAAGTACTCAGGCCAAAAGAGGACACTGCTCAGCCACTGCTCCATCCTATCTAGACCCAACGTTCGTTATCATAGCAATGCTCACACTATTCAAGTACCATGGGACAGGCTAATAGCATAACTCACAGTACATGCTGCCGGTAGTAAGGGTCATTTTGCCGTGCATTGTCTGTGCACAGCAATATTACCGCACTTTTGTGCATCAAGCCATATATCCAGGGCAGGGCCGGCTCCCCCTGTTACATTTGGTGCCCTAGTCCTGTGCTCTCGTCTTGTGCTGCCCCCATCCTGTGTACTTCCCTGGTCCTGTGCTTCCCACAGTCTGTGCTGTGCTCCACTGCTTGCCCATGTGGAAGCAGGATGGCCATGGACTGGGCTTGTGACTGCTGTGGTTTACATGATTGTCAGTTTAACTTCCTTAGTGTGCCAGCCTACTGCCCACCCCTTGCTTCCTGGTGCACTAGGTCTTGGCCTTTGTGGCCTTGCCTCAAATCCAGCCATGCCTATATCTCTTAAGCTCTTCAAAGCAGACATTTCCCAGCTAGAAGTGTTGGCCTTGTCCAGTGTTATTGCTGAAGTAAAACCAAATGCACTCCATCTCTGCCAACCTCGCCATTTGCTACCTATTATCCATAGAATCCAAGTTAAACTCCTCACCCTATCATACAAAGCTCTAGATAGGTTGGTGTCACCTTCCTCCAGTTCCTCATGAATCTCCAGATACCATCCCACCTGGACCCTATGCTCCTCCCAAGAAATCCACTTGTCCTCTAGCTTGGTCATCTCCTCTCACTTCCGCATACAGGACTTCTCACGTGCATCACCTCTGCTTTGGAATGCTCTCCCCCTGCCTGTCCATCATGCTCTCAGCTTGGAAACCTTCAAACGTGCTCTCAAAACACACCTGTTTATTTATAATTTGCCATAGGTTTCATTGGAGGTTCACTGCCTCATCCCCTGACCCCTGTGTCTTCTTTCCTAATGCCTCCAACCAACTACCATCTAGATTTTAAGCTTGCAGGGGCAGGGACCTCCTCCTAGTGTTTCTTATTCTGCTGTAATTTATCATATGAACATGTACCAGTATCTCTACATCAACTATGTATGTGGCATTTGTATGGCTGGTTGTCTTAGTTGTACAGAGTTTTGAACCTTTTATGAATCAATGCTGCCCTTTATGTGTTAGGTACTCTGTACAATGCTGTGGAAGATGTTGGTGCTATATATTTATTAAAAAAAAATAATAAAAAAAAATCATCATCTGTATTATAAAAAGTGGAGAATTCATCAGTTTAAGGGTAAAACCTGTTTCTTTCAGCCATGGCAAATGGCTGGAGCAAAGAACTCAGAAACCCAGTCCGAGTTCTAGTGAGATGTGGCCTTTAAATCAGCAGGGACAGTCATACTATCCCAGGGACAAAATTACCCATATATAAGTAGATACTTACATAACTTATATATTGCACTGCCCAGGTTTTCAGTGAATTTTATACAGTAAATAAAGAGAAAACCGTTCCAGGCATTTTCCATCTTCGCTCCCTCTGACTGAAGCCAATCATGATGTAATATCCTCCTCTACTTTTTGTTCTCCTAGAAACTGCACTGTCGTAGCTAGCTTGCTTTGTAAACATGTGAGCACAGCATAGATCAGATTTCATCAGCTCACTGAACTGCCCTCAGCCAATCAGTGAGAAGCAGGAGGGGTGTTGACAAGCTTCCTTTTGGTTGGCAATGTACCAAATAGAGCCAGGCTGACTGACACAAGATTTATGAGAGCAGAAACATTCCTGAATAGATTGGAGTGCTTGCAATGCAGGGACAGAATGTAGACTACATAATGAACATAGAGCAGTGGGTAAATGGAATTTAATTTTGTGGCTGACGATCCCTCTTTAAGAAAATAATTGACAAATGCTATTCCTACCCCGTATCCTGGGATCCCAGCCTCTCCTTCTGGTCCCATGGGTCCAAGATTTCCCTGTAAAACCACAAAGACACGGTCATTAGGAGACATCACGTTTCCCGGTCTGCTGTTTAGAAGCTATTAAGACATCTGATTATCAAAGGCATTTTTATTTGAGCAAACAGGACATGTTCCTGAGCGATTGTGTGGTGAGATAGCGAGCTCTCTCCTAGCTGTGCCCTCGCTCCAGCGCTACGGAAGAATGCCTTATTTAGCTCCCGCCATAAGTGCCACGCTTTGATCTCAACGACGAGTTTACATTACACAAGCAAATAAACTCAGGCCAGGCTTCTGATCTTGTAGCTTTACTGCATGTGATTATGTGATGGGAGAAAGAGAAAAACCCACCACTGATCCTCGAGTACCCCGCGAGCCTTTCGGACCTGCTCCACCCTGCTGTCCCTGGTCACCGATGCCTCCGATTTCACCGACTGGCCCCATGAGTCCCTTTTCTCCCTGTGGACAGAAGTGACGAGAATGAGGAGGAAAAAAAAAAAGGTTAAAGCGGACCTGAACTCAGAACGTCCTCTCTGCTCTAAAAGATAAGCAACAGCATAATAACATTAAAGGGACCCTGAGCAGTGGGGTAAATTTAAAATTGGTACTCACCTGGGGCTTCCTCCAGCCCACCGTAGGCTGCGAGGTACCCCAGCGTCCTCCTGGCTCCGTTTTGGGTCCCTCTGGTGGCTCTGTTACCGGCAACACTCCCCCGGAGTGTCGGGCCCTGGCTTCCTAATCGGTGACGCTCCTCGTCATCACGCCAGCTGCTGCGATGACGCGTAGCGGCCAGCGTGATGACGAGGAGCGTCACCGATCAGGAAGCCAGGGCCCGACACTCCGGGGGAGTGTCGCCGGTAACGGAGCCGCCAAAGGGACCCAGAACAGAGCCAGGAGGACTCCGGGGGACCTAACAGCCTACGGTGGGCTGGAGGAAGCCCCAGGTAAGTTCCAATTTTAAATTTACCCCACTGCTCAGGGTCCCTATAAAAGAAAAACATTGCTTTGTTACAGCTGATACAAAATCCTCTAAAAAATCTGCTGAGTGTTTACTTCCTGCTTTCATAGAAGCAGACATATTGCCAAAATCCTGTGTTTATAAATTAGCTGCTCTCCCGTGGCAGAGGAGATTCCTGAGCTGACACAGCTGAGAGATCAAATTACAAAGGTGGTTAGTCACAGATGAGGGGGGATTAGACAGGCTAAACTCTCTAAATACATACAGGGTGCATTTCTCTTCTTTAAGAAAGGATATTAGTCTTCCCAGGTCTACAGAGAGCTCAGGTATGAACATTTGTAGAATATTAGTTATGAACCCCATTGCAATGAAGACAGCTGGAGGACCTACTTTGCACTAAGTGGACCTGATTACTGTACATGCTGATGCTGCTGAAAATCATAACAACAATAGCACAAAATATTAGAAAATGATCATGAAACTTAAAGGACACCTGAAGTGAGAGGGATATGGAGCCTGTCATATTTATTTCCTTTTAAACAATGCACATTGCCTGGCTGTCCTGCTTATCCTCTCCCTATAATACTTTTAGCCATAGACCCTGAACAAATATGCAGATCAGGTGCTCTGACTGAAGTGTGACTAGATTTGCCACATGCTTGTTTCATGTGGTCATGTTGGTCATGCATTGCAGGTGAGCAAGATGCCAGGTAACTGGTATTGTTGAAAAGGAAATAAATATGGCAGCCTCCATATCCCTCTTCAGGGGCGTAACTAGACATCACTGGGCCCCCCTGCAAAACTTTGGATGGGCCCCCCCACCCCCCTCGCTTTCTGTACAGGAAAACTGAGGACCGATGTGTTTTCCCCATGCAGATAAAAACACTTAGACTTAAAGGAAATGTCAGGCAATCTATGCTACCCCCAGATCTACTTACCCGGGGCTTCCTCCAGCCCCTTGCAGCTGACAAGTCCCTCGTTGCAGCTCTGCACCCAATACATACTGTACATACACACACAACTGTATTATTTTACTACATGAGAGCACATGCTATATGGAGGAACAACAATGACATGCTGAACATAAGATATAGTATCAATGTAACTTTGGCAAAACATTCAGAATGTCCCTGATTGATACTGCTCTCAGTGAGGCAGCGACAGTCAGACATCAATCTTACCCACTCCATTGTGTTGTAAAAGTAATCAGACACCATAAGGTCACTAGCCTGTGTGTGATAAGAATCTAGGAATCTCTTCGGAGGGATTGCTGAAAAGGGACAGTCTACAACTTTTTTCAAAATGTGACTCCTTTGTTTGTAAGGTTGTACATGAAGTCATCAGAAATTTACAGCAGTGAGAGACAGATGTTTTTTTATGAACCCTAGGGAGCAGCGACAGTGTACAAATTCCAATATGTGTATGATTCCTTATCACATGCAGTCAATATAACAATGGGACAAGAGCAGAATACGTTTTTTCCCTCCATGCCCTTAGCTGTCAGTCTCTCAAACTTTTCCCCCCATGGGCCCCCTGTGGCTTCTGGGCCCCCCTGCGGAGGCATCCCTTGCAGGGTCTATTGTTACACCCCTGTCCCTCTTACATCAGGTGTCCTTTAAAGCCAACCTGAGTTCTAAATCAAGGGAAGCTTATGGATAGTCCAGATGCTTCTATGATCTTCTTACACACCTGACCCGAGGCAAAGCTACCCCAACTAAGCACAGAGTTCATGCTGGATTCACATACCTCTGTGCATTGTCCATTTTGCTATTCGGTCTCTTGAAAAATCGAAGTGTAATTTGCCTTCTAAAAACAGAGGGTATTTGCGATAATTTAGCTGTAAGTGAGCAATTGTGGTTTCCCACAATGCATCACTACTAAATATGCAAATGATCTCTTTATGCCCCTGAAGCAGAGCATGATCATCTACCAGGTAACCTAGGCAGGTGCTTGGGGCCTATTGGGTGTCTTCTTTGACGTCTCTCCATTTCAGCTTATCAGAAGGACCACAAGGGGGCCCCAGATCTACTACCCTGCCTAGGGGCCCATTACATCTTAACCCATCTCTGCCCTGAAGCCAGGCTTACATTCAGAACCGCTGGTGTATAGCAAGCCTATAGCTAATACATTTTACAGAACCACATGTGTCAGAATTCTAGCGGTTTTATTTATGCAGGAAAAGCTGTCATATGTGTATGTTTTAAGTTTTAATGTTTTATGCAAAGTTTCATTGTAAACTGTAAAGTTGGGGTACTTCTTTAATATATTGCTCTGTGACATCTCAGCATATTCCAGGCTGTGAAGCTTATAAGATTATTTTAACTTGTAAGCTAGAAGATTGTTGACGTACTTGTTACAAGGCCATTACAGACAGCAAAAATATAATGCCATGTTTTGACTATGAAACATTCTGGAATGTAAATACTGAACTTTGCAAGGTTGTCCCATGAACCCAACATCCAGACAGCCTGTTTCAGAACTGTTGGTGCTCATCAGTGCTTGGCGGGGATTGATATGACTGTTTGGGATGGTTGCTTGAACCAGAACAACAGAATACCCAAGCAGCTTAGGGTTACCCAAACCACTAGGAAAGTATAGGGGAATAAGAGACCGAAAAGCCCTCCTATTAAAAAGTACAGGTAGTTCCCGGGTTACGAATGCCCGACTTACCAACGACCCGCCGATACGAACGCCCGCCGCTGACATCACGCAGTCCGGGGACTACCTCTTGTGCCCCCTTTCCTAATGCAGAATATGCGCAGCAGCAGTGTCTACAAGTCTCACCTATTCCGTGTCGGCTCCGGGCCAATGAGCGACATCCTCTCTCCCCTCAATATTCCTCCCAGCGGCTTCCCTAGCATCACGTAACGACGCAATCAGAAGCAGCCGCGAAGTCTCCTTTTGATTGCGTCATTACACGACGCTACAAGTGAAGCCGCTGGGAGGAAGGAGGAATGAAGGGAGAGGTGGACGCCGCTAATTGGCCCGGAGCCGCCATGGAATAGGTGAGACTTGTAATTGCTTCTGCTGCGCATACTCTGCATTAGGAAAGGGGGCATGGGGGGCAGAGATGACACAGAGAGGGGGAGACTGGAAGCACAGGGGACAGAGAAGGCACAGCGTTCCAACTTAAAGAGAACCAGAGATGAAGCATCCTCATGTATTTTACCTTATAAATCAGTGGGATCATGACAGTAAACACCTAATCTGCTCTTTGTTTCATTGTTCTCTGTTTAATATGTGACTGTTATCACCTCTGATAAGAATCCCAGACTGAGCACTCAGTCTGGCTTTGCTATGGAATGATTATAGCTGAGTCTGTCTTCTCTGGTGTTTTTTCAAGCCCAAGCCTGCCCCCTTGTGGCTCTGCTATAATGACTCAGCTATAATCATTCCCAGCAAAGCAAGACTGAATGCTCAGTCCGGGATTCTTATCACAGCTGATACAAGACACTTTTAGCAGTGAGGATGAAACGGAGAGCAGAGTAGGTGTTTTCTCTAATGTTCTTACTGATATATACTGTATGGTAAAATACATGAGGGTGCTTCGTCTCTGGTTCACTTTAAGGACGAATTCAGGTTAAGAATGAGCCTACAGTCCCTATCTCGTTCGTTAACCGGGGACTACCTGTAATTCTCAGTGTAATTTGCCTTCTTAAAACAGAAGAAATATGCAATAATTTAGCTTTAAGTGAGCAACTGTGGCGTCCCTGAGCTGTTGGGTATTCTGTTGTTCCTTGAAAAACGTAACTTTTGGCTAAAGTCAAATTTTCAGACAGGAAGAGGCGGGCTTGCTGCGATGTTTCCTCCAATCACCCTCCCATTCCCTCCTCTTCCCGCCCCATTCACTCCTGTTCACTCCCCTTAAAAAGGAAAGGAGGTAACATTGCAACAAGCCTGCCTCTTTCTGTCTGTCTGTTTGACTACAGCCAAAAGTTAATTTCTTTTTATGTTATTTCTAAAACAAAAATTCAACTTGTAAAATTCTTCCACATGCTTACACTAACTTCTTTACAAAAAGTAAAGTAAAACAAAATCACCTTTTTGCCTGGGCGACCTCGCTGACCAGGACCTCCTTGTTTGCCCTCTTGACCCTGTTTACTCATAAAAGATAATTTTAGTAATTAGTCATATATATGGATAATCTATAAAACAAAATGGTACAAAATGTTTACTCCTTACAGGGAAGAGCTGAAAAGGTTTCTAAGATTTGGAGGATATGGTTAGTCCACAGACATTCGTCTGAGTTTAGGCAATTACTGTACTTGATAATGAGTGATTCTATGTCCTCTTCTTTTGCCTTTCTTGGTTTCTCCTCCCTTGAGTTTGATTGACTAACTACACAATATGTGATATAAGGACTACTTTTCCAGAGGAACCCCCGAGACCCAATGTTCCTACACTCTTTAGGGCTGGTTCACACGGGCGTCTGCCTGGATTTCGGAGGCGTTGCGTTCGGCGCTGTTGCGGCAGCGTCGCGTTCGAAGTTTCAGTGGCTTTCCCTGGTGTTCAGTTGCAGTCGGCGTTTTTCTCCCGCAAACGTTGGTAAAAGCCGCTACAAACGCTCCCATTCACTTGAATGGGAGCGTTTAAAGAGCAACTCTGACCCAGAATTGAACTTTATCCCAATCAGTAGCCGATACCCCCTTTTTACATGAGAAATCTATTCCTTTTCACAAACAGACATTCGGGGGCCCTGTATGGCTGATATTGTCGTGAGACCCCTCCCACAAAGAAATTCTGAGTACGTACTCTTGGCAGTTTCCTGTCTGTGAACCCTGTTGCATTGTGGGAAATAGCTGTTTACAGCTGCCAAAACAGCAAGCAGCAGCTACATCACTTGCCAGCAGTAAAAAGGTCACCATGTAATAAATGTCAGAATATACTGTAAATCAGAGATTTAAAATATTTTACAATGAGCAAACACTGACTAAATCATTTATACATAATTATTGTAAAAATGAAGCACTTTTTTTTATTACATTATTTTCACTGGAGTTCCTCTTTAACGCCGAGTTCCGAACGCCGGCGGTAAACGCGGGGCAGACGCCTGTGTGAACCAGCCCTAAGTGTTTAGATTTATATCAACATACTGAGTAAAGCAGTTGAAAGCTGTTTGACCTTTTGAGTCGCCTTTTCTTTTTTTTTTAATTTTCAGCCTCTCTTCTGTTCTCTGAAGGGTCGTTTCACACAGACGAATGTTTTTTATGTGTTAATAACATATGTCAGTGACTTCTATGATGATTGTATACTGGATATGCAATACCCTATCCTGATGTGTCTTGATCATATGCTTATTTTAATAAATTGTTTACTCCAAATAAAGTATTTGAAAAAAAAAAGGTACAAAAAAAAAGAGCTGCTGAAATGACACTGGCCCAAATGCAATTAACTTTTTCTCCTGAGTTTTCTCCTAGGAGATAATTTGCCATCTTTTATTTAAAACAACTTTTCAGCACTTTGCAATTGAAAAAGTACCATAAAGTAAGTGAACAACTACCTATCAAAATTATTTTGAGTATTTTCTTGCTGGCTGCCAGTTTTAAAGGCATTTTATTGACAAGTTTGAAAATATTAACTAGGAGAAAACTAAGGAGAAAAAGTGAATTGCAAAAGGGCCATGATGAGATAAACATAGGTACATGTAGTACTAGCCCTTCTTAGAAGTTGTCTAAAGTCCCTTTCTGTGTTCCTACACAGCAAAAAACTGGACCTGTCATCTGTGTGAATGAACTTCAAATTCAGTTGTTTCCTGAAAAGTAAATAGAAGCCAAAGATACATTATCGGCCTCCTCCAAGCCAGCATCTCCTCCCTGCTGACCTGACCTGCAGTATCCCAGCTCTGATCCCCAGAGTGCCGGGTATCTGCTGCACTGGCACCTCATCACTCACCTGCTCTCAGCAGACTAGCAATGAGATCATCAGCCACACGTGAAGTCCTGCTTCCTCTCTCACTACAGCAGCGCCTCATGTGACTAGGCAGACCATAATAGGTCACATGAGGCACCGCTGTAGCCATGGATACAGGTCGGTGATGGAGATCCCATCACTGGAACACTAAGAACAGGTAAGTGAAGCGGTGCCGCACATCTATGGGAGGGGGGGGGAGTAGGAGGAGAGGGACATTTGGGTAGGGGAGCCACTGCCTAATTGTTGCCACCCTGAAGCATGTGATTCAGGTTGTTTCATGGAAGAACCGACCCCGATTGTCCACCCACAGATCGGTGACATTGTTATGGTTTTATGATATTATAGACAAAGACAATTGACAAAAAGCCACTTACAGGTACTCCCATCCTGCCAGGCCCACCGATGGACCCCTGGATTCCTGCTATGCCTCCCTCTCCCTTTTCACCAGGCTCTCCGTGAAGGCCAGGATCTCCGGGTTCCCCCTTAAAAACAAGCCAGAACAGGTAATGTACGCGAGAAACCGGCAGCTGAAGGAAAATCTACAGTATTACGCAATCAGAATGTGTCATATAGGAAGACAGATGGATTAGAGGGTGACATATTACCTTGGGTCCATCTTTTCCCTGAACACCATCTTCCCCTGGTGGACCTGGTCCTCCCTGTCCAGAGCAAGAAAAGGTAATGACTGGTTTACAAAATCCAACTGGCAAGTAAAGAAAACAACAATCTGTACTGTAATACTCTCCACATGAGAATAGCGGCAAATATTCACCATCGTTGCTGATCCCTAATAACACAAATGTCTTGCGCAGACTGGCCCGAAACTGGCTGAAGTTACGGGACCCGGTACCGGCGATACAGATGACTGAGGTATGTATAAAACTTTTAATATAGATCGTCTCTGGCTTCCTTTAAGCACAACAGAGCCCACAAAAAGCCTGAGAAGTTGGCATTGACCATTGTAAGTACAGCCGGCGATTTGTGCTAGTTGGTTGAGACTGCTGGTTAGTTGAGTTCCAGATAACCGAGACTCTTCTGTATTGAAGTTGGCTTTTTGTACTTTTCAATAAACCACTGTATGAATTACTCAGTGGTGCAGCTACATTTGTAGGACTTCCTCTTCTTTTGTGAATTTGCAAGACACTACCTTGGGATAGCAGATCCAGAGGGTGATTAAAGAGGAACTTCAGCATAAACAAACATACTGTCATTAAGTTACATTAGTTATGTTAATTAAAATAGATAGATAATATAATCTCTTACACACCCTGTTTTAAAAGAACAGACAAATGTTTGCTTTCATGAGGGCAGCCATCTTTTTGGTTGAAAGAAGGTGACAGGGAGCATGAGACACAGTTCCAACTGTCCTGTGTCCTGATCACCCCTCCCAGTTGCTAGGCAACATGAATAACAACATAGGAATCCCCATCATGCTTTGCACAGCATCAGGGGAAAAAAGCCCGGGCAGTTTTCCTTGATGGGGCGGAGCTTAGCTAAAAATGCAGCCAAAAATGAGACTTCTATAAGAAAAGCAAAGTTCTGATGTGAAACTGTTAAAGAAACACCAAGCCTTTTCAGTTCTGCTGAGTAGATTTTTAGTCAGGAGGTTCACTTTAAGGTAAGCGTAGGAGGACATGAGAGGTTTTTTTGTTACATAGCTATCTAGGTTGCAAGGAAAGGACACGTCTCCATCAAGCTGAACCTTCTGAGCCTCACAGTACCTTAATACAGAGTAAGGAAAAGCCACAAAATGATCTGGATTAAGGTATCCTTATCCTCTGTCTGGTAATTATAACTGTGGATGCCCTTCAAAGTAAGGAAAACATCCAAATGAATGCAGCTATAGAATTGGCTGTAAGATCTTCCTGTCTTTGGATATAACACATCTTACCCACTCTTCCCGTGAAGTGTTTATACAGTGCCCTAGTAACTACATTTCAAAATTCTGCTTAAAGAGACTCTGTAACAAAAAAAAGTTCCCCTGGGGGGTACTCACCTCGGGAGGGGGAAGCCTCAGGGTCTCAATGAGGCTTCCCCCTCCCCTGTAGCTGCAGGCAGTCCAGCGCTGGCTCCTCCGAAGTTTCCCGCAATCCTGGCTCGACAAGCCTGATAAGCAGGGGCGTAGCAATAGGGGTTGCAGCGGTAGCGACCGCATCGGGGCCCTTGGGCCAGAGGGGCCCCGAAGGGCCCTCCCTCAACTGCAGTATTAGCTCTCTATTGGTCCTGTGCTGGTAATAATCACTTCTATAGATACTTTGAATAGTGATAATCATTAACAAACTGTTCCCCATCCCCTTCTTGCACCTCTGACACTGTAGTTGCCATTGGCAGATTTTGGTGCGCCGTATAAATTGTTATGTATAGAGTGCTTGGGGGGCCCCATTGTAAAACTTGCTTCGGGGCCCACAGCTCCAAAGCTACGCCACTGCTGATAAGGCTTGATATATTTACCTTCCCTGGCTCCAGCGGGTGGCGCTGTTGCGGCTCTCAGCACGGAGATAGGCGGAAATAGCCGATCGCCGTCGGGACTGCTCTAGTGCGCAGGTGCAGGAGACTTGCGCTCGCGCAGTAGAGCAGACTGATAGCGATCGACTATTTTCGCCTATCTCAGAGCGGAGAGCCGATACTGCGCCTGCGCTGGAGCCGGGAAGGTAAATATTTACATCCCCGCTATTCGGAGGGGCACAGCGAGACCACCGTGGGACACAGGAGGACGGGGAAACCTCAATCGGATGCAGAGGCTTCCCCCACCCGAGGTGAGTACCCCCCAGGGGAACTTTTTTTAGTTACAGGTTTTCTTTAAAGACCACTATCCATAGCTCCCAACTGTCCCTCTTTCGGAGGGACTGTCCCTCTTTGGGAGCCCTGTCCCTCTTTCCTCCTCATTTGTCCCTCTTTCAGGACTTTGTCCCTCTTTCTATGTAAATATATATACATTTCTGTACTAAAAATGTGTTTGATTGACTCTAAACTTTATTCGCATCCTTTAAATTGATATATTACTAATTTTAAAATGTTACTATGAAGGAAAATGAAGGATAGAAAGGACCAGTGTGGATAAATTATAAAACAACATATTTTTCTTATGAAATCTTTATGGTATGCGGGACTAGGGGTGTGGTGGGGGCGTGATCAGGGGTGTGGTAGGGGAGTGGCTTAAGTGTCCCTCTTTCTCATCTCAAAAAGTTGGGAGGTATGATATCGTATGAGATATCTAATTAACTGTTTATAAATACTGAATCAGTTTAGGTCAGTTATGCCTCTTTCACAAGGACGATAATGAATTCACTGCCTGTCAGCTGCTCCCATTCACTGACCAGGTGCTGGCTAGTGCCCGCTACAGGCGGGAAGTGAAGAGGCGGTTCCCCATGGAGTCACATCTGAGCGCAGGTGCGGACACCTCATGCCTGCGCAGTAGAGCAGATCCGATCGGGCTCGGCCATTTCCACCGGAGCCTGAACGAAAGCTGCAAGTACACCTGCGCGAGGCTCATCACAGGATTGTTAGGGTCTTGGAGCCGGATGACTTCTACGCATGGGTGCGATTTTTGGGGGCTGCCAGGGCTGGAACAGGGGTGTTGAGAAGGACGGGAGTAGCCTCCTTAGAATCTATTCTAGAGACTTCTCCCTCCCAAGGTAAGTACCCCCCGGAGGCACTTTTTTTTTGTTACAGGTGTTCTTTAAGTGTGACTGAATGGGGGGAGCTGCCTGGCTACCACCCGTGCCGAGCACTAGAAAGCCCCCGGCCGATACACAGTATCAAATGACAGTGAATTCATTGCCTTCAGCCTCCCTGTGAAGAGGCCTTACTTGGGTGGAGCTTGAACTGAAGACTGGGCAAAGAGAGGTCTTTCGAACCCATTGTACATGGAAGCCATTAGTTAAAGTATAACCGAGCCGAACCTGGGTCAAAAAGGAAATACTTAACTAAGAAGAATGAAGCCTCTGGATTGAACTTCATCCCAATCAGTAGCTGATACCCCCTTTTCCCATGAGAAATCTATTCCTTTTCTCAAACGGATCACCAGGGGGCTCTGTGTGGCTGATATTGTGGTGAAACCCCTCCCACAGTGTGATGTCAGCGACTCACAGCACTGAGGTTCTGCCATCACACTGTGGGAGCCTTGTTGCATTGTTGGAAATAACAGCTGCCAAAAAAGCAAGTAGCATCTCCTTCCAGTGACATCACCTGCCAGCAGTAAAAATATCACCATGTGATAAATGTCAGACTGTAAATCAGGGAGGTGAAAGATTTTACAATGGGAAAACACTGACTAAATCATTTATACATAATTATTGAAAAAATTAAGCACTTTTTTTTATTACATTATTTTCACTGGAGTTCCTCTTTAAGAAAACACAATGTAGCCTGGCGCTGCAATATGGAAGCTGCTGAAGAGGGTTGTCCCAATAAGTATTAGAATTAGTTCAGTATTAGAAGAGTAAAAACAAAGTTCTCCAAGCGCTATTTGGCATATAGCCCAGTCAGTTTTTACCACCTCCTTAGGGGAGCGGAGTGTACAATGTCCTCCCGTTATCCCTTCTGGGTATTTGGCCAACAATTAGCTCCTCTGCCACTACCACTAGACACAATATCTGCAAGGCAAGCTATCAGGCTTCTCAATCTGAACCTGCACAGCAAGTCCGCATCCCTGTCTGTGTTCAGATTCCCCTCTCTCCGCCGTCAGCAAGGGCACGTCACTTCCGTCTCTGACATCACAGGAATAGGCGGGCCAACCTTAGCCTTTGATGCGGAGGAGAAAATAGCTAGACAATAGTGCAGACTGCGCCATAAGTTAACCACACTGCATAGGGCCGGATTTGTACTTTTTACTGCCCAAGGCCCCCTATCACCAGCTGCCCCCTGACCAACAGCATTCTAAACTCCCCCCAAAAATGGCAGGGATTCGATTGTAGGCTCCTCTAAAAACAGTTAGTGACACGATGGCAGGGATTAGATTGTAAGCTCCTTGGTGACCGACACAATCAGTGAGTGACAGGCATCTCATTGATCACTGTGAGTGCCCGTTCCCTGACCCTTCATTCCCCCGAGTGCAAGATTCGGTTGTTGGTAGCCGCCCACTGATACTTGTAAACTCTGTGTAGCAGGGCGAATGTTCGGCAGGCTAACTGCTACTGCCCCCTGCTGCCACAGCCCGCCCCTTGCTTTCCTCGGGCCCAAAGGCCATGGCCTTTGTGGCCTTGCCTGAAATCCGGCCACGCTGCACACAAGTTTTACTTACAAAAGCTTATCTTGATTTATTGCATATAAAAAAGTACCCCCGACCTGGGTTTCGGCAGGAGCACCTTCGTGAAGGCGTGGCGCTGGGAGAACTTTGTTTTTGCATCCCCGATGTTAAGGAGGGTCCTGATGAGTGTCTACAAGAGTGAGGAGAGCCCAGAAAGCCTTTAGAGAATCCAGAGTCTTCCCTCGTAATTTCCTTTTTGACCCGAGCCGAAAAGAAGAACCCTCATGTATTTTACCATATATATCAATGGGTACATTAGAGAAAACACCTACCCTGCTCTCTGTTTCATTTTCAACTGCTCAGCCTGCTTCTTATCAGCCATGATAAAATCCTCGACTGAGCATTCAGTCTCGCCTTGCTCAGGAATTTTTATAGCTGAGTCTGTGTTCTCTGGTGTCTTTTCAAGTCCAAGCCTGCCCCCTTGTGGCTCTGCTCAGGAATCATTATAGCTGAGTCATTATAGCAAAGCCAGACTGAATGCTTAGTCGGGGATTTTATCAGGGCTGATTAGAAGCAAGCTGAACAGTTAAAAATGAAACAGACAGCAGGGTAGGTGTTTTCTCTAATGTTCACACTGATACATATGGTAAAATACATGAGGGTGCTTCGTCTCTGGTTCACTGTAAGTATTACCAAGCGCATTAGTCTGTTAACGAATAATTTCTTACAGAAAGCACTCACCCGTACACCCGGTTCTCCTGGTTCCCCAGTGTTGCCTATAGATCCAAGGTCTCCCTGCGTGGAAACAAACATTAACTATAACTAAGCACGAAGAATAAAAAACAGGCCTGCACTATGTCCTGCTAACCATAAGTACAGAAAAAGTCATATTTGTAAAGGATCCTCATATAAAACAGCTGTAAGGGCAGAGTAAAGTAGTGATAATAGTAACATTTCGTACCACCACAAATTACTAAATAGACATGATTACTTCATTGGATACAGATATGTTGCAGGACAAAATTAAACAATCCAATTAACCATGTAATGTTTTTTGGCCTCACTACATTTACAAGGAACAAAGTATTCATGCTTGTTTAAACATTCCATGCTACCTCATACTTCTTCATTAACCACTTCCCTACCACAGGTTAAAAAATCACAGAAATGTTCACATATCACACACTCCTCCCATTCATTCTCCAATAACTTAATCAGTACTTCTCACACCTAAATGATTTATATTTTGTTTTTGTGCAGGACAAACTAGGCTGTCTTTGGGTGGTACTTTTTGCTAAGAATTATTTTATTTCCTATGCATTTCAAAGAGAATTAGAAATACAAATTGGAAAAAAATCATTTTTTTCTCAGTTTTCATACATTATAGTTTGAAAATAAAAAGTGCTACTGTAGACAATACAAATTTTATTTGCCCTGGTAATAACAGCATTTAAATTATGTCCCTAGTACAATCTAAGGTGCTAATAATTTTATTTGGAATTTTTTCCATTTTGTGTTTGTTTATAATATATCACTAATTACATGCCTCCATTAGCAAAAATAACAGTAATACACCATCATGACATACTGTACATATTAAAAAAGTTGAGTCCCTAAGGTAACAATTTATGTATTTTTAAATGCTATCACTGTTTTTTTTGTTTTTTTTACAAGTGTTTTAGTTACTATGGAAAGGGGGTAGAAGGAATGAATAAATATAGATGGTTTATTTTTTAATGTATTTTAGACAAGACAAGACAAATAACATTTATATCGCGCTTTTCTCCTGGCGGACTCAAAGCACCAGAGCTGCAGCCACAAGGACGCGCTCTATAGGCAGTAGCAGTGTTAGGGAGACTTGCCTAAGGCCTCCTACTGAATAGGTGCTGGCTTATTGAACAGGCAGAGCCGAGATTCGAACCCTGGTCTCCTGTGTCAGAGGCAGAGCCATTACACCATCCAGCCACTTGTTATTTTAATATATTTTAAACATAATTTACTTTTTGTCCTCTAGATGTCGGGACCATGGACAGTTACCTGTCTGTGACCCTCATTGCATTGTGGGAAATCACAGCTGTTTACAGCTGGGTCCAACTGCCAAAAAAAAGCAAGCAGCATCTCCTTCCACTGACATCACCTTCCAGCAGTAAAAATGTCACCATGTGGTAAATGTCAGATTATAAAGGAGAGGGACAGGGAGAGGAAAGATTTTACAATGGGAAAACACTGACTCAGGGCTCGTTCACACTAAGGGCATTTTTGCCCTTTTTTAAACCGCAGTCGATTTTCGAAATTGCCCACAAAACTCTTGTGCAATGAATCTCTATGAGAAGGTTCAAATCAACGCGTTGTGTCCACTTTGCGGTCAGCAAAGTGGTGCCTGTACCATTTTTGGGGTGTTTTTGCTATAATGGAAGGTATAGGAAAAATGCAAAACGATCACAAAATCTCTTTGTGCAGCGATTGCGCAAGCGTTTTTAAGAATAAATACATTGAGCTTGATTCACAAAAGCGTGATAACTCGGTTATCACACCTAAAAGCTTTGCACGTGCAAACTAGGGTGCTATGTAGTTTGCACCCTAGTTTGCATGTGCAAACAAGAGTGCAAACTACTTAGCACCCCAGTTTGCACGTTCAAAGCTTGTAGGCATGATAACTCAGTTATCACCTTTTTGTGAATCAAGCCCATTGTATTTATTCTTTTCCGGGTCAAAGAATTCACTTCCTGACTTCCGCCAGGAAGTGAATTACAAAACAGTTCTGGAAAAGTGCTTAGAAAAACACTTTTAGCAGAAACACATCGCGCAGTGGAGCGCCGGGAGGGGGGAAAAAAGTGCACAAAAATGCAAAACGCTTGCGTTTGCATTTTCGATTTTAGGTGTGAATGAGGCCTCAATCATTTATACATAATTATTGTAAAAATGAAGCACTTTTTATTACAGTATTTTCACTTGAGTTCCTCTTTAATACTTGAAGGGAACCTGAACTGAGTATAATTATTTAAAATAAACACATGATGTAGCTGCAAATGAATATTACATACTTACCTCGCCGTCAGTTCCTTTCAGAAGCTCACCATTTTCTTCTCGCAGTGATCCCTTCCAGTTCTGACATGATTTTGTCAGGACTGAAATATACCACTTGCAGTTATATATCGGTTGCTGTCAGTTAATGTCTATGTTTTCCTATGGCTCAAGTGGGCGATATAACAGTTTAACAGTGTGCTGACCAGGAAGCTGTTATGAGATAATGGCCATTTTCAATATGGAGGACGGAGAATTCCATCAATCACAGTGGACAAACAGGACGCAGGAGAGGAGAAAGAGATTGATGAGCAGACAACATTGGAGGTAAGTATGACCTGTGTATGGTTATTTTGAATTTTTATTTTCAGTGCAGGTTCTCTTTAACAGGCAGTTGGAGTTTGGATTACTGGTGGTGACCATGCAAAATAAAGGCTTACCGTATATACTCGGATACAAGTCGACCTCATGTATAAGTCGACCCCAATATTTGACCCTCTTAAACAGGAATTTATTAATTACTCAAATATAAGTCGGTGCAGCAAAGTTAAGGGCTGTGTGGCCCTTCTAGCAGTGTGGCCCCTTTGTCCCCCTGGCTGTGTGGCCCCTCTAGTTGTGTGTCATCTGTGTCCCACTGGCTGTGTGGCCCGTTTCCCCTGGCTGTGTGGCCCCTGTTTCCCCTGGCTGTGTGGCTTCTGCTGTGTGGCCCCTGTTTCCCCTGGCTGTGTGGCTTCTGCTGTGTGGCCCCTGTTTCCCCTGGCTGTGTGGCCCCTGTTTCCCCTGGCTGTGTGGCTTCTGTGTCCCCCAGGCTGTGTGGCCTCTGTGTCCGCCTGGCTGTGTGGCTCCTGCTGTGAGGCCCCTGTGTCCCCCTGCCTGTGCAGTCACTGGTGGGCAATAGCTATTCCCCTGTGTCCCCTTCCCAGCAGTGTTAGCAGACAGCTTGCTAAAAAGCCCCCCTCCCTCCCACCACCATGCAAAGAGGCCTCTTCTCTCTACCTCTCCCCCCTCTGTGTGATCACTGAAGCCAGCAATCACTCACTGAGCTATCCCGCGCTGCAAAGCAGACAGTTTACTGAAAATCCCTCTCCCTCCCACCAGCCACAACCACGCAAAGGAGCCTCTTATCTCTATCTCTCCCCCGTGTAATTGCTAAAGTGGAAGCTTCAAACTCACACTAATTCATCCGAGCACAGCTCTCTTCTGCCTGTAGTCACGCTGACTGGGCTGTATGCATAAGCTACAGCTCCCGATGTAATGTGATACATGAAGTCACATGACATCGGGGCTCGTAGCTGTGAGCTGATGCACACACAGCCCAGCCAGCATGACTACAGGGAGAAGAGCGCTGTGCTCCGATGGATTAGTGAGTGAGAAGCTTCCACTTTAGCGATTACACAGGGGGGAGAAATAGTGACAAGAGGCTCCTTTGCATGGTGGTGGGAGGGAGGGGGATTTTCAATAAACTGTCTGCTTAACATTACAGGAAGGGGGAGAGAAAGAGGTGCCTCCCCATTCCTGGCTATAAGTGGGGAAATTTTGGACTATCTCGAGTATAAGGCGACCCCCCCACTTTTATACTTTGAGTCAGTCCAAAATTTCTCGACTTATAGCCGAGTATATAGGAGGTACATAAAACAAAAACATCTGACAGCACATGAACCCACCTTTATTCCAGGTTCTCCTTGAAGACCAGCATCACCTTCAGTCCCAGGTGGTCCCTGGAAGAAAAAGTTCATCATTACTCCCATTTACCCACAAGAGCTAACAATTAAAGTGAAATAACTCTGAAGAGGGAGAGTAGCTGTGTGGCAGGGGAAAGGAAAAACTTATGTGTTTCCATCCAAAATACGATTTCAATTTTGTGAGTTTATTTTTACTTATTTGAAATGGTATAACTAACCCTTAGTTAAACTTGTGGTCTAAAGTATAGCACAACGATAATTTTCCATAAACAAGATAATGGCTCTGCCTCTGAGGAGCTTTGGTCCAATTTTGAGGGTGGGTGTGGGTGACTTTCACCATCTGCCCATCTCTTATGTCTCTCTAAAACTCCTTCCATAATTCACAACTCGGAATCCACCACATGCTTCTCCCCTCCCCATATTCATCACATGACAAGTTTACAACTTCTCCCCTCCCCATATCCATCACATGACAAGTTTACAACTTCTCCTGTTCCCATATTCATCACACGACACATTTCACAACTTCTCCTCTCCCCATATCCATCACATGACACGTCACAACTTCTCCTCTCTCCATATCCATCACATGACACGTCACAACTTCTCCTCTCCCCATATCCATCACATGACACAGGTCACATCTTCTCCTGTTCCCATATTCATCACACGACACGTCACAACATCTACTCTCCCCATATTCCATCACATGGCACAAACCACACCTTCTCCTCTCCCCATAACCATCACATGAAACAGGTCAGAACCAGAAACTTTATTTTCGCCAAACACGACTGGGTTGTGCCCAGAATTGGGCTTGGCACGTAGAGGGTACTGATACACGATATAGTTACAGATACAGGACAGGACACGCAGTAGGAACAGAACATTATACAGAACATTATATAACATTTATGCAGAGGGAGACAATGTGGCATAAGTTAGAACACAAAAACAACCAAAAGGTACGCTTGAGCTGGAGTGCCATCTATGTGCAGTGTGCCTCAGTGCGGGCATGATATTGTGGGGTGGGGATGGGCATTTCCATGGAGAGAGTTCAGAAGGTTGACAACCAAGGGAAAGAAACTGTTCCTATGTCTTGAGGTCGTGGTGTAGATGGATCGGAACCGGAGCTTCCGGCTCGAGGGGAGCTGATTAAAGAAGCGGTAGCCTGGGTGTGATGGGTCGGATGCGATCTTTAATGCTCTGGTGTTCAGCCTGGAGTGATAGAGGAGGTCCAGAGTGGGAAGGGATCTCCCGATGATCCTCTCCGCAGATCTGATGACCCTCTGCAGTTTGAGCCTGTCGCTGGCAGAGGAGCTGGCGTACCAAACCAGGATGGACGGACATAGGACAGATTCCATTGTGGCTGAGTAGAAGTTTCTCAGAAGTTTTTGGGCCATACCGAACTTTTTCAGTTGGCAGAGAAAGAAAAGTCTCTGTTGGGCTTTCCTCTGTGTTGAGGCAGTGTTGGCGTTCCACCTCAGGTCACTGGAGATAGTTGTGCCCAGTAGGCAGACACTGGTGACTCTCTACTTCCTTGCCATCAATGTGAATTGGAGGCGGGGTAGAGGCGCGCCTCATGAAATCAACGATCATCTCCACAGTTTTTGCTGTGTTTAGGACCAAACCGTTCTCTCTGCACCAGTGGCATATGCTTTCGACCACATCTTCTCCTCTCCCCATATCCATCACATGACACAGTTCACAGCTTCTCCTCTCCCCATATCCATCACATGACACATCTTCTCCTCTCCCCATATCCATCACATGACACAGTTCACAGCTTCTCCTCTCCCCATATCCATCACATGACATGTTCACATCTTCTCCTCTCCCCATATCCATCACATGACACAGTTCACATCTTCTACTCTCCCCATATCCATCACATGACACAGTTCACAACTTCTCCTCTCCCCATATCCATCACATGATACAGTTCACAGTTTCTCCTTTCCCCATATCCATCACATGACACAGGTCACATCTTCTCCTCTCCCCATATTCATCACACGACACAGGTCACATCTTCTCCTCTCCCCATATCCATCACATGACACAGGTCACATCTTCTCCTCTCCCCATATCCATCACATGGCACAGGTCACATCTTCTCCTCTCCCCATATCCATCACACGACACATGTCACATCTTCTCCTCTCCCCATATCCATCACATGACACAGGTCACATCTTCTCCTCTCCCCATATCCATCACATGACACAGGTCACATCTTCTCCTCTCCCCATATCCATCACATGACACAAGTCACATCTTCTCCTCTCCCCATATTTATCACATGGCATGTTCACATCTTCTCCTCTCCCCATATCCATCACATGACATGTTCACATCTTCTCCTCTCCCTATGTCCATCACATGACATGACATGTTCACATCTTCTCCTCTCCCCATATCCATCACATGACATGTTCACATCTTCTCCTCTCCCCATATCCATCACAGGACACAGTTCACAACTTCTCCTCTCCCTATATCCATCACATGACACAAGTCACATCTTCTCCTCTCCCCATGTCCATCACATGCCATGTTCACATCTTCTCCTCTCCCCATATCCATCACATGACATGTTCACATCTTCTCCTCTCCCCATATCTATCACAGGACACAGTTCACAACTTCTCCTCCACCCATATCAGAATCAATTATTTGGTCAAATAAGTTTGCTCTTACAACAGGGCCGGATTTGTAGTATTTACCGCCCAAAGCCACTATGATCAGCCGCCCTCTAGCCAACCCTCCCCACATACACACACTTTCTCTGGTCCCGGAAATCAATGTATTTGCATACGTCCTTGTCTCTCTCCCCTCCTCATCTGCTGCAGCTCCAATAGTTTTGAGCTGGGTGGAGTCGGACTCAAAGAGTGGCTGGCAGTAAAGTTGGTAGCTCAGGTCACAGACTGTAAGCTGTCCCCGTTGGCTGCCCTTTCGTCCCAGACCTGGCTGTCTGTAGCCACCTGCCATGATCATGTGTTGACTCTGTGGAGAAAGCAGGGCCAAATCTAGGAAAGTGTTTGTAGCGGGTGTTTGCTCCTGTGGTCCACAGATTTGGCAGCTTAACTACTGGAGTGTGCCAGCCTGCTCTCCACCCCTTTCTTCCTGGTGCCCTAGGCCATGGCCTTGCCTGAGATCCGGCCATGCTCTTACAGGAATTTGACTTGGCAGCTAATTAACAGACACAGACAATACAAGACAATGACAGACAGTATAGATATTACAAGTCAAGGACAGTTTATACGTTAAAGTGGCAGAAAATAGGGTGAGAAGTGTTCATTTTCAGTTCTGTGTTGTAATGCTTTCTAGTCCTAGCAGCTCTAGCGTGGTTCTGCTTTATGCATAGCTACCGACTGAGGGAATGAGCTGTTCCTGTGCCTGCTGACTGACCGGCATCTCATTCCTGAAGGCATAAGATGGAAGATGGAAAGAATGAGCAGATGAGAGGGGTCAGAGTCAGTCTTGGTCCCTCTCTATCTGCACCTGCTAGTGTAAAGTTTCGGAAGATGGAATGAGAGCTACCATCATATGACACAATTCACAACAATTCACAACTCCTCCTCTCCCCATACCATCACATGGTACAGTCCACAACTTCTCATCTCCCCATATCAATCACATGACACAATTCACAACTCCTCCTCTCCCCATACCATCACATGGCACAGTCCACAACTTCTTCTCTCTCCATACCATCACATGGCATGGTCCACAACTCCTCATAACCCCATATCCATAACATGACAATTCACAACTCCTCCTCTCCCTACATCATCACATAGCACAGTCCACAACTCCTCCTGTCCCCACATCCATCACATGACACAGTCCACAACTCTTCCTGTCCCCATATCCATCACATGACACAGTTCATAAAACTTTCTTTCCCCACACTCATCACATGACACAGTTCACAACTAGTCCTGTAGAGATGAAGTTTTAGCAGGTCAGCTGGGCAATCGGCATAGTTTTGAAGGAAATAAACATGAAAGCCTTCAAACCCCTCTCACTACATGGTTGCTTGAAGGACAAAAGAACAGAGGAAAGGAAATGTTATCACCTTTTTCGAAAAATAGTTCTTTAAATAAAGATTGGGTCAAAATGTGGAACATCTGACCACAGGAAATAGTTATGGCAAATTCTGTATCTGCTGGGGATTGGATGATTTCCTTACATTGAAGGGTATCCACTATAATTACTAGGTAAAAATGGTGATACTTTGATTCAGTCCGAAAGATAATTTTACCCTTGTGGCTTTTTTCTTCTTCTGGATTACAATATAAAAAAAGGGTCAAAAGGTTAAACTTGATGGGCATAACTTTTTTCAGCCTATATAAGACACTTCTTGTTTCCTTCAAAGGGAACCAAGCACTATTTTCCCTCCCTGCTCAGTTTTTCCTGGTTTTTAATAGCTATAACAGCTACCATGTCCCCCCTTCCCTTTTTCCCTTATTTATCCTGGGGCAGGTGTGAAGATAGCATCTGTGACTTCTCTAAACTGTTTGAAGCACAGTGTCCTATCTTCCCCCTTCCTCGCTGATGAAAGCTTTTGTTTGCTCTGTGCTAATGTGCGCAATAAAATACTTACATCAGCCCTTATCTGCCTGAAATTTCTACAGACGGCAGACCACAGAACTAGGATAATTAAAGCCTTTAGAGGTGTATCTACAGGGGTGCAGGTATGGAAAGTGCCATGGGTGCTCCGTAGCATCCTTGGCATATTCCATACACCATTTGGGGGGGAAAGCTGGATAACAGTTATTTGGGGGGTATGTATAGGCTGACCTATTGCAATACTCCATTCTTTCAGGTCATGTTTTACTTCAACTTGGAAACAACCAATTATCCAAGACATGTTAAGATTTTTGGAGGATGCCCCCCCCTCCTTAATCACCCCACCCCCTTGCAGTTTCCCTAAATACGCCTCTAAAAGCCTCTGGTAAACTTTTAAGTGTAAAAAGAAGAGGTAAAATGTAAGTTTTTTTTAAAGTAATGAGCCACATTGTTAGCATGTGTTTGTAATGTGCTATTAAGATGCCCTGGGGGATAGAAATCCTGCTCGGTTTCCTTGAATGCCTCAGCACAGCCTTTTTCAACCTTTTTACCCTGGAGGAACCTTTTTACCCTGGAGGAACCTTTTTACCCTGGAGGAACCATTTTACCCTGGAGGAACCTTTTTACCCTGGAGGATCCTCTTTACCCTGGAGGAACCATTTTACCCTGGATGAACCTTTTTACCCTGGAGGAACCTTTTTACCCTGGAGGAACCTTTTTACCCTGGAGGAACCATTTTACCCTGGAGGAACCATTTTACCCTGGAGGAACCTTTTTACCCTGGAGGAACCTCTTTACCCTGGAGGAACCTCTTTACCCTGGAGGAACCCTTGGATCTCAAAGAACCCCTGCAAGTAATTTGGGGATCTCAAGAAACCACTGAATTTATTTTGGCATGGGCTTTTCAAAGATGGTGTGGCTGATTATGTCACTACCCCCTATAACAGTGGCTGGAAAGTGTAATGGTTAAGGGCTCCGCCTCTGACACAGGAGACCTGGGTTCGAATCTTGGCTCTGCCTGTTCAGTAAGCCAGCACCTATTCAGTAGCAGTTCTTTGTGGCTGCCTCACAAGCGCTTTGAGTCCGACAGGAGAATAGCGCTATACAAATAAAAGGATTTATTATAACAGTGCCCTTCATTATAATGTCTCCTTATTCCAGAGCTCATTATTATTCTGGATTTAATGCTTCTTTTTACAATACCCCCAATTATAGTTTGCTCTCTATCATACTTCCTTCAGCTCCCACGATGGGACTCCTGCAGAGTACTCAAGGAACTCCTGGTTGAGAAAGCCTGCCTCAGCATGTGCTTGTGTATAAGAATAGAAACAAAATGGCACCCTTAGACTTGCAGACAGAGCTTACCTCAGGGCCCGTTTCTCCAGATGGACCTGCGTCTCCTTGTGGCCCTCTTTGTCCCTGACAAAATGAAGTAAAAAAAAACATACCTATTACCAACCCAGGAATGCGCTGGGATAATTTGACATGACAGGTATTGTGGCAGGAATCAGGAAGAAGCCTAGTTCTCACGCTGCTGACGAAACTCTAGGAGCGAGGCCTGGGTCACTTTAACACGCTGGGGGTTAAAGTAAACACGGCAACGGAGCTCATATTTACTGCGATATTTCGAAGCAACCATGTGGGGTCCGATCGGTTTTTGGAACCGAAGGACATTCGCTTTGTAAATGGAACAAAATCATAAACATCTGCTGCAATGATGGTGAAATGAACATCAATGGCTGGTGTAAATCTGCAGCGAGTTACTCAGTACGGATTGCCCTGCATAAAGGCTCATTGTTACTTACAACATTATGAGAATAAAGAAATGTTTAACAAATGGAGCACTAACCCCTCTGAATGTGAGGTTCAGAGAGATGATAGCAGAGCTGAATATTTACAGAGAAGTCTCTGGGTCATAGAATGGGAACTGATTTAGGCCCCAGATCTTACATGTCTGAATACAGTTAGATGAAAGTAACATGGAAATATGTCAAATATACAGAATTATTCGATGCAGCTGTGCAAAGAGCAAAGTGCGTTAACCTGTGGTGCCAAAACAGACTACATGGCTGTGTTCAGATAAATGGACAATGATGGATGGAAGCCCAACTCATCACAAAACTAAACAAGAAAAAAATGATAATAGTAATACAGGATGATAAATGAAAATAAACAATATTTAGGAGCAACATGCTGTGCAGAATTCCTATTTAATAGGCCCGAGTGTGTTTGGTATTGCAGTACTGCTTCCTTCCTTTCCACTCTGTTTGCAGCTGTTGGGCGGGTCAATCAGGTGTGACCATGTGACATCACTAGCAGGAAGAACAATAGATGCCTGATTATATATCGCAGAATCCCAGCCATAGAAACCAATGAGCTAAGACTGCAGTTCACAGGAAGCAGGAGCAAGACCTCATCCCTGCTAAACGGAAACAGACCTTTGAGGTCTTAAAGTGGTATTATACTGACAAAAGTAAAGTTTCTGTAACTACTCAGAGGCCTGGGACCCACATGGAGCTATTCTGCAACACTTGCCAATCATTGGCAACAACAGTGAAACACTGATGGGGTGGTTCAACTTACTGCGTTGCGATCATGGAGCAATCACAAATTGCTGCATGCAGCATGCAGATTGTATCAGTAGCTGGAGAGCAAAATCGCGAATGCTCCAGGAATCACGGTGAAATCGCAGCATGCCTGTGACTCAGGAAATTGTAATAGCTTTGTGATTTCCTGCAAAGCGCTCATAGTGGTTCCGTGGCCTTAGGTACATGAAAGAACATTTGAAAGCCTTCCCTGTGAGTAAAAATATTTACTTTCAGAGAGCAGTACAGGCTTGCTTATCTCTGGCTGATCTGCAAATTTAATCATTGCCAGCCAGGAGATACTCTCTGCCTGTGTCTTCATTCTGCCCCCCTCCTCCCTCCCCCTGCTGAATAGACACATCGCCTTGGCAACAGCTGAGTCACTTAAGCAGAAAAGGGGGGAAGGGGGGGGGGGCAGAGGGAAGACAAAAGCACAGGGAGATTCTCGCCGGCAATGATTACATTTGCTGATTAGCCAGAGACAAGCATGCCTGTACTGCTCTCTGTAGAGATAAATAAACACTTTTACACACAGGGAATACTTGGGAATGCTTTCTTATGTTCTTTTATGTACCTAAGAGTAGTTACTGAAATTTTAGTTTTCAGAGTATAATCCCACTTTAAACAGAATCTGTACTCTCAAATTCTTACAATAAAAAGCATACCATTCTATTCATTATGTTCTCCTGGGCCCCTCTGTGCTGTTTCCGCAGCTCCCTGCCGTGATCCTGGTTTTTAATCGCCAGTTTTAGGCAGTGTTTACAAACAAAAAACATGGCCGCTAACCAGGAAGTGATGTTTGTAATTCAAACTTAAAATAAAATACACTTGCGCTACAAGCTCACAGTCCAATTAGATGTAGAAAACTTCCAGATGATCACCAGGACAGTTCATCCACGGCCACTGTGTCAAACACTTACTGTAGAACTCAGGTTTCCCCTATAGTTTTCTGAAGTTTTAAGTGACTTTTTATTATTGCGCTCCACTATCTGAGATTGTATTTTATATCCCAAGTGCGGTTTAATTTAATATTGTAATTACAACTTGTAGTATACTGTAACATGATATATACACATTGAGAATTATCTGCACTCCAGTGTGGGATTCTCACAGTTCTCAGCATGAGACAGGCAGCTCCCTTCCCCCTCAGAGAGCTCTGTCTGTGAGTAGTAAACAAAGCACACAGAGCCTGGTGGGGGCATGCAGGGATTGTGTATAACTTCTCCCTATCACAGCAGAGGCAGCCCATTCCTCCCTGGCTCGACAAAGAAAAGAAGATTAGATATATTACAGAGACAGTGCAACTAGAAAAGGCTGCAGTACTCCAGACCACATTAGGTATAGGAACTTACAGGATAGAATAAACAAGGCAAAAAATTTAGTTACAGAGTCTCCTTAAAGAGACACTGAAGCAATAAAAAAATATGATATAGTGAATTGGTTGTGTACTATGAATAATTACTAGAAGATTAGCAGCAAAGAAAATATTCTCATACTTTTATTTTCAGGTATATAGTGTATTTTCTAACATTGCATCATTCTATAATATGTGCACATTACACAACACTCAGCATTCAAAATGAGTCTTTCAGAGCAGTCTGTGAAGTAATGACCTCTCCTCTAGCAGAGGAAAAGTAAATAGTCCAGGAACAGTTGAGATAATAAAAGTCAGATAACAGCCCTCTCCACTACTAACTTATTCGGAGAGCTTAATGGCTTGTTTGCATAGAGATAACAACTGGAGTTTCTCAACTCTTCCTGTACTGGAAACAATTAGACTGATGTATCTGATCTTAATGTTTTCTTTCTTTGCTGTGCTACACATACAAATCATAATATCATCATTTTTTTTCGCTTCAGTGTCTCTTTAAGCGGGTCTGAAGCCTTGTACACACAAAAGATAGTCCTTGTCATCTCAGCCTAGAAGGTAGTGCATGTACAGCCGTCCATACGGCATCATTTAGTGATCTGCTACAGTGGAATGTTACACGAATAGTGATGGCTTGCTGCATTTTCTCTGTCTCTGTAATATATCTAATCTTCTTTTCTTTGTCAAGCTTTGTCGACCCAGGGAGGAATGGGCTGCCTCAGTTGTAATGAATACACGCCCCCTGTAGGCTCTGTGTGCTTTGTTTGATTACTCACAGACAGCTTGTCTGTGTCATGCAGTTTGTGAGGCTGAGGGGGGAGGGAGCTGCCCGTCACATGCTGAGAGAATCCCAGATTGGAGTGCAGATAATTCACTATGTAATAAAAACTTGTAGTATACTGTACCATGATTACAGATTGGTATGTTTTCTATTGTACAGATCGGACAGTACAGATTTTCTTTAACTAGCCATATAGTCAAAGTACACCAAACATAACATAAAATCATCATAAACATACTGCTTCTCCCGGAGCTCCAGTGTCCCCAGCGCTTCCAGCTGGACCAGGAGGGCCCTGGACAAACATGTAGGAAAGAAAGAAAATCAGTCATCACCCAGCGTCTTATTGTTATACTTGATGTCATCAGTACAAGAAACTAATTACATCAATTGCTACATATACACACAGATGTAATACATAAGTGGTATGAAACTCAAAAACACATTTTTGCTCTAAAACATTAAAGGACACCCGAGGTGAAAATAAACTAATGAAATAAACAATTGTATCTATCCTCCTTCTCCTAAAAATGACTTAAGATATTCCAGAGTTTATATTTAAATCATCTTTTTAAGTTTTTACTGTTTTATTGTTTTTTGCTCAGACACATTAATTGAGGTATGCCAGAGCTAAAAATCTATGAACTTTTGACCCTTTTTATCTCTTTCCTGCTCTTAGAAGTCATTCTCTGCTAGGAAAGTGTTTTATAGTTGTAATTTCTTATCAGTGATGGTCACACTGTTGTCTGACCTAGTCCTGACTCAGCCAGGAGCTGCCACTTACATACCTGATGTTTAATTCTTTCAGGCAGAGAAATAAAAAAAAAGGAACACCGCATAGTTATTTGTGTGCTAGGCACTGTACATATCCATGTCTATCTCATCATGTCACATGTCACCTCGGGTATCCTGTAAACACAGGGAGGAAAAAACAAAACAAAAAGAAAAACCACAGAAAACAGTAGCGCTGTGTTCCCACTTCAACTGAGAACGGACATTTTTTTGTTCTCCGGTCATCGCAAAACTGCCAGGGAACAGCTACTATTTTAAATATAGTAGCTGTTCTTACTTATCTGTCTGATCCGTTGCAGTCCAGGGGTGTCAAACTCAAGCACAAAGTGGGCCAAAACTGTACACTGGGACCTAGTCGTGGGCCAACCTCAATGTCTAGTGGCCACCTTAAGTTCCCAGGTGTCTAATGGTCCCCCTCCAACCTCTATACAGTTCCCTGGTGTCTAGTATTCCTCCCTCCCCATACAGTTTTGTGGTGTCAAGAGGCCCCCAATCGTTCCCTATATAGTTCCATGGTGTGTAGTGACCCCCCTGCCTCTCCTATACAGTTCCCTGGTATCTAGTGCTGTTCCCCTCCACATACGGCTTCCCTGGTGATCTAGGGCTTACCCTCCAATATAGCTTCTCCGGTCTAGAGTGGGCCAAACATAATGCAAAGTGGTGAAACCACTTGAGGGCCAAGTTGAATGGCTTGGAGGGCCAGATTTGGCCCACGGGCCGGAGTTTGACATGTATATTATAGCCTATAGTGGTAATGAATCTGCCTTGAGCTACAGCGGACCATTGGAGCAGTCTGCTCCCACTGGCCGCAAGTGATCTGGCGCAAACTGGAACCGAGCCTAAAGGACTGATATGATGTCACTTGCAGACATATTTACACTTCACTGACGCTAATTGATAACAATGCTGGTTATGGGTCAAATTATTAGATGGTCTTGTAATGAAGTAATTGCTGTGCAAACAAAGTAGATCAAGTTATCTCCCCTTTTTTCTTTTCACCTCAGGTATTCTTTAAAATGGATGATATCAAACGCAGTAGCAGCCAATCACTAAGCGGGCAGCTGGTTAATTAATCAACAGCTACCGAGTTTGGTGGTCTCATTGGAAATTCATAGGATTTAGGGCCTGTTTTCATTAGGACGATTAGCGGGTGATTCCCGCTAATCGCCGAAGCGCTAGCGCAATTATAACTATATGGCATTGATCTCACTGCCGCGACTGCCGCCATTCGCGGGCGTTCCACAATTAACAGCAATCGTGAAACATGTTGCATGCAGCATTTTGCTGCGATTCTCGAGCGATCACGGTACAATGCTTAAACAAGTGCTGATCACGAATGTCTGGAATCGCGAGAGTGTCCTGTGATTTTACAGCGCTAATCACGCGCAAAATCACCAGCACAAAACGTATTTGCAACTTCAAGTGTGAATGGGACCTTAAAGTGAACCAGAGACGAAGCACCCTCATGTATTTTACCATGTATATCAATGGGGACATTAGAGAAAACACCTACCCTGCTCTGTTTCAGTTTCAACTGTTCAGCTTGCTTCTTATCAGCCATGATAAAATCCCCGACTGAGCATTCAGTCTGGCTTTGTTCAGGAATTTTTATATCTGAGTCTGTGTTCGCTGGTGTCTTTTCAAGTCCAAGCCTGCCCCCTTGTGGCTCTCTTCAGGAATCATTATAGCTGAGTCAAAGCAAAGCCAGACTGAATGCTCAGTCGGGGATTTTATCAGGGCTGATTAGAAGCACGCTGAACAGTTAAAAATGAAACAGAGAGCAGGGTAGGTGTTTTCTCTAATATTCCCACTGATATATATGGTAAAATACATGAGGGTGCTTCGTCTCTAGGTCACTTTAAACCCATCTTTATTATTGATGAATGTATGATTTTCCACTGCCAAAGCTGAGTATGTTCCATTCGAGACGTGTGTGAGAGAGCCAATAACACAAATGAATCCCGTGTTTGTAGATGAATGGGCAGGTGTCGGCGGAACGCTTTAAATGATACATCAAAGTCATCATGGAATCTGTGAAATTCCGGTTGGAACACAACGTTTGATTTATGTCATACCCAACTGAGAATGCTGTCATTGCAGGAATGTCTCCTGACTCCATCACTGTCATCTGCTCTGTATCTGAGGACCCAGTTATGTCACGGAGGACCAGAACCAGGATTTTTAAAGACCGTAAAAAGTATTTTTCCTCCTTCAGGTTTGTTACACTTGTCTTGCAGGCGTGTGTAGCGTCACCCTGTTTTACTGCAGGGTAACACAACGACAATGCAAGGCAGTGGGGCCTAGCACACTTACCGTGTTGCGTTGTGCTGGAAGTGCCTGATTGGCTACCGAGCCAGCGCAAACTCAACAGCGTGTTATTGTCAGACTTCTGTGACAACGGAAACAATGTAAGTCAATGGGCGGTGCAGAAAATGGAAATATGTTGGTGGCGGAGAAGCGGTGCGCATGCGCCGAATGACGTGAATACGACGAGGAAAGCCGGGAATCCCAGTGACGTACTTACTGTCCAGCACGGAGTTGGTAATGTGGCGAGGGTAGCCAGGCGGCGGTGGCTGTGGTGTCACAGAGACCTAGAGCCCGTTTTTAAATGAGCTTAGTTTAACTAGTAACAATATAAACAGATAGGTAGCGGCAGTGGCGCAAGCAGAGGTGGAATATAGTAAACTATATCAGATCTGTCCAATAATATGGTGTATACCTGTACATACAGTTGTACTGATAAGAGAGCTCCATGCTACCAAACCTCTGCAACCTTTTTTACTATGCTACTGGCATTACTAAAAAAGAGGTTCCCTTGAGGAACAATAGATTCTGCCAATAACTGTCATTTAGGCCTCATTCGCACAACCATTTCCTAGGTGTTTTCCTAATCATATTTAACAGTCAGCCAGGTGTCATGTGTGGCAGCTTTTGGTCAGTGCTGAATTATATAGCTCATCTAAAGAACATTTCAGAGGCTGCAAATGCTTAGAATTTGTTTATTAACCTGTTAACAGCCACAAAACATTTACTGTATCTCACTTTACAATAATGCACTGCTTTTATCTTCAGCTGGCAGAACTCATTGTGCTGTAAATTCTTGGCTTGCCTTGATCTCTCTCTGCTAGCACAACACATAGAAACTGAAAGCAGAAGTCCTCTTTTATTGTCCCACACTGCCCCCTAGTGACAAGTGGTCATAAATACACATTAAAAGCAGTACTAATTAGAAGCTAGGAAATCTAACAAAGAAGAAGTTAAAAATACGCTAAAATAAATTGGCCTGGAGAACTTGCAAGACTCTAAATAAATTTGCTGCTAAAGGGTTAAAAAGACGTATTCCTGCGTGTTTCTTTCAGTTTTGCCTGAACCATTCTTTCTGGACAGACACAGGAGTCACAGCGATCTGCTTTCTCCATTTAGTATTGTTGCATATGACAGAAGATCAACAGAGGAGCAACTTTTAACAACTGTTTCCATTGACCTCATGTGGGGGAGGATATTTCCATCCCTTGCACTGGTGTTCTTTTCTCCGTAACAAATAAAGCTTTTTATTTTTTTACTATTTAATAGTCTCACAGAGATCTCTAAACATTCTGAATGGATGATATAAGTCCGGCAGGCAGCCTACCCTTTCTACACACCTCCTCCTCCTTCTGTTCAAATCCTGTCAACACCAACACTTAGGCTTTGTTCACATTGCATTCAGTCCGCTTGTCTGTCCAAGTTGGCCGGTTTTTGAAGCCTTTTTTTCGATTTCTCTGCGTTGGATGGTTTTCTTAAGCGCTTTTCGAAGCACTTTTGCAGCGCGATTGCATTTTTTCACCTCCTGACGTCAGTCAGGAAGTGAACTCTTTGATTCGGAAAAGAATAAATACATTGAGCTTGATTCACAAAAGGGTGCTAAGTGTAAGCACGCCTGTGAAAAGTCCCTTAGCACGCCTAAAGAGACTTTGCACGTGCTAAAATCTTGCGCACGCAAAGTTCAAGCGCTGCGCAGTGTGCGCAAAACGTCGCACCGGGTGCCCCTAAAACGTCGCACTGGGTGCGCCCGAAACGGCACGCCATGCAACTTTTCGGGCGCACCCGGTGCAATGTTTAAGGGGGCACCTGGTGCGACGTTATAGTCGCACCCGGTGCGACGTTTCGCGTGCACCGCTAAACTTTGCACGCAATCAATAAAAGCTTTGGGCGTGCTAACTGCTTAGCACCCTTTTGTAAATAGAGCCCAATGTATTTATTCTTAAAAATGCTCACGTAATGGCTGCACAAAGCGATTTTGTGAGCGTTTTGCGTTTTCCTATGCCTTCCATTGAGGCGGAATCGCCCCAAAAAATTCTCATAGAGAATCATTGCACAAGCGCTTTCAGGTTGATTTTGAAAATTGCCAGCGCCTAAAAATTGTCAAAAACTTACCTAGTGTGAACGAGCCCTAAAGGTGGCTACACACCGTACAATTTTTTATTATTATTATTAGGGGTGGGACGACGAATCCGGCGAATCCACGAATCCCTCGAATATTGGGAAATATTCGAGATTCGTGGATTCGAATCCCGACGCCATTTTTCACTTTCCGAATCCGCCGAAACCCGACGCTGCATCGCCGCATACGCCGCTCCCCCCGCCCGCACTGGTCCTCCCCCGACCTTCTCCGACCCCCCCGCGCCTCCTCCGTTTGCCAGCATCAACTCACCTGAGCGGAGCGCACAGAGCGGCAGACCTCTCGCCGACTTACAATGATGTCATCAGTAAGAGCCGGTCCGGCCACTAGAGGGAACAGGGAAGTATCGAAGAGGTCTGCCGCTCTGCGCTCCACGGAAAGGTGAGTAGATACTCATGCAGGGGTGAGCGGAGGAGGCACGGGGGGGGGGGGGAGCGGAAGAGGCACGGGGGGAGCGGAGGAGGCACGGGGGGGGGGGGCAGAGGAGGCCAGGGAGGGGGGTTGGCGGTGAGCGGAGGAGGCATGGGGAAGGCCCCTATACCTACCTACAGGCCCCTATACCTACCTACAGGCCCCTATACATACCTACAGGCCCCTATACCTACCTACCCACCTACAGGCCCCTATACCTACCTACCCACCCACCTACAGGCCCCTATACCTACCTGTAGGTGGGTAGGTATAGGGGCCTGTAGGTGGGTAGGTAGGTATAGGGGCCTGTAGGTAGGTAGATGGGTAGGTAGGTATAGGGGCCTTTAGGTACCTAAAGGCCCCTATACCTACCTACCCATCTACCTACCTACAGGCCCCTATACCTACCTACCCACCTACAGGCCCCTATACCTACCCACCTACAGGCCCCTATACCTACCTACCTAAAGGCCCCTATACCTACCTACCTAAAGGCCCGTATACCTACCTACAGGCCCCTATACCTACCTACCCACCTACAGGCCCCTATACCTACCTACCCACCTACCTACCTACCTAAAGGCCCCTATACCTACCCCCCCATCTACCTACCTACAGGCCCCCCTACCTACCTACCTACGTAAAGGCCCCTATACCTACCTACCTAACTACCTACCTACCTAAAGGCCCCTACACCTACCTACCTACAGGCCCCTACACCTACCTACCCACCTACCTAAAGGCCCCTACACCTACCTACCTAAAGGCCCCTATACCTACCTACCTACCTAAAGGCCCCTATACCTACCTACCTAAAGGCCCCTACACCTACCTACCTAAAGGCCCCTATACCTACCTACCTAAAGGCCCCTATACCTACCTACATACCTACCTATACTTAAGGCCCTATACCCTGCTACCTATACTGAAGGTCCCTTTACCTACCTACCTAAAGGCCCCTATACCTACCTACCTAAAGGCCCCTATACCTACCTACCTAAAGGCCCCTATACCTACCTACATACCTACCTATACTTAAGGCCCTATACCCTATATACCTATACTGAACGTCCCTTTACCTACCTACCTATACTGAAGGCCCCTATACCTAGTTAACTACCAATACTGAAGGCCCATATACCCTGCTACCTATACTGAAGGCCCATATACCCTGCTACCTTTACTGAAGGCCCATATACCCTGCTACCTATACTGAAGGCCCATAAACCCTGCTACCTATACTGAAGGCCCATATACCCTGCTACCTATACTGAAGGCCCATATACCCTGCTACCTATACTGAAGGCCCATATACCCTGCTACCTATACTAAAGGCATATATACCCTGCTACCTATACTGAAGGCCCATATACCCTGCTACCTATACTGAAGGCCCATATACCCTGCTACCTATACTGAAGGCCCATATACCCTGCTACCTATACTGAAGGCCCATATACCCTGCTACCTATACTAAAGGCCCATATACCCTGCTACCTATACTGAAGGCCCATATACCCTGCTACCTATACTGAAGGCCCATATACCCTGCTACCTATACTGAAGGCCCCTATACCCTGCTACCTGTACTGAAGGCCCATATACCCTGCTACCTGTACTGAAGGCCCATATACCCTGCTACCTATACTGAAGGCCCATATACCCTGCTACCTATACTGAAGGCCCCTATACCCTGCTACCTGTACTGAAGGCCCATATACCCTGCTACCTATACTGAAGGCCCCTATACCCTGCTACCTGTACTGAAGGCCCATATACCCTGCTACTTATACTGAAGGCCCATATACCCTGCTACCTATACTGAAGGCCCATATACCCTGCTACCTATACTGAAGGCCCATATACCCTGCTACCTATACTGAAGGCCCATATACCCTGCTACCTATACTGAAGGCCCCTATACCCTGCTACCTGTACTGAAGGCCCATATACCCTGCTACTTATACTGAAGGCCCATATACCCTGCTACCTATACTGAAGGCCCATATTCCCTGACACCTATACTGAAGGCCCATATACCCTGCTACCTATACTTAGGGCCCCTATACCCTGCTACCTATACTGAAGGACCCTATACCTTGCTACCTGTACTGAAAGCTACCAATATTGAAGGCACCCATACCTAGCTAGCTATACTGAAGGCACCTTTACCTCGCTACCTATGCCTGGGTACCTGTACTGCGGGCAACTATACCACGGATCGCACAATTCTTATGCGCAGGATTCGTTAGATTCGGGATTCGAAAGGTTCGAGATATTCGAGAACATTTATAGATTCGGATCCGGATTCGGATTCGAAGAAATTGTGGATTCGTCCCATCCCTAATTATTATTATTAGATTCGGGAATTCCGATACAATTTTCCAATTGATCGGAAGTTCCTATCAGAATCTTGGAGGTACCACACACATTTTTGAGATTGCCGCAATTTCGGTATAAATGATCGTAAACTCAGAAAAAATCGTTTGGTTACAATTACACTTACAATTGTATTTTGGTCACAAATACAATTTCACAATCCATCACACACTATACAATTCTTAATAAAATGGGTCTGAATTAATTTTATTTCTCCAGGGTAATGCCTTTTCAGGTCCTACTTTCTGGTCTGGCTTTGACCCCCATGAGACTCTCCATGTTTTTGCCGACCCTTGACGGTTTTACTATATTGTCCTTTTCAGTTAAAAATGTATGTTTTACTACTCCTCATCACTTTGTGTGCATTTTACAATCGCTGCTGTTTTCCTCCAGCCCCCTGCATGGGGAAACTCACTGCACACTTTGTACTGCTTCTCTTGATCTTCAGAAATAAAAATTTGTTGAAACTAAAATTGATCTGAATTTCCCCAACATGTCCAATCTCAAAAAATCGAAATAAAGGGGAAATTCAATCAGATTTCTCAATCGAAAAATGAAACGTTTTTGATTTTTTAGGACAACCAATCGACCTTAACTGTCCTTACACTTAGCTTTTTACTGTTCACAATAATGGTTCATAATTGTTTTGGATGGAAATCTAGATCACAGTCCAGAAGCTAACCTACCCCCCCCCCCTCCTACCACCATCACCACACCACCACACCAATCTCTGATGATATCATTGCCACCTTCACTGCTGAAAACTCCCTCCGCCAAGATGCACTCCTAGGTACCACTATAGCTGTAATTAACATTGCAGTCTATGCGGTGCCCATTTTAGCAATGTGCTACTGGCACCCAGATCACCTGCTTTGCCTTCAAGTACTACATATCCTACTATGGTATTACTATGCCTCCACCCTCTCCCCAACTCACTATTTACACAACATCTACAAGATCCGCTCCTTCCTGACCCCGGACAGTGCCAAACTCTTCATCCATGCCCTCATCATCTGCCGCCTGGACTACTGCAACACCCTTCTGTCAGGCCTCCCTCTGAACCGCATTGCCCTCCTACAATCCATCATGAATGCAGCAGCCAGACTAATCTACTCCTCCTACCGCTCTGCCTCCACGAGTCCCCTACGGAAATCCCTTCACTGGCAACCAGTCCGCTTCAGAATCAGCTTCAAGATCTTATGCTTGGCCTACAAATTTATACACAAGTCCTGCCCAACCTACAACTCTGACTTAGTCAGCAGATACCTACCAGGCCGCCCACTCTGCTCCTCCAACAACCTCCTTCTAACCACCCCACACATCTCGCACTCCCATGTGTGACTACAGGACTTCACTAGAGCTGCCCCAATCCTTTGGAACTCTCTCTCTCACTGCCCATCAGGCTTGCCCCAACCTTCAAACAAGCCCTCAAAACTCACCTCTTCAAGGAGGCCTACCCCACCTCACTGCTGCCCTCTCTCTGCTGAGAACCTCTCGATCCAGCCCACTACTTTCATGCCACCACCTCCTCCTCTAGATTGTAGGCCTTTGGCAGGGCCCTCCCTCCTTGTGTATCATACTACATTGTGCACTCTGACCACAGAATAACGTGAGCTTGTATTATTGGGACCGCTACTCCAGTGTATGATCTGGCATTGTGTATCTTATTGCTTATTACCTGTATTGTGTTGTCTCTCACCCCATTATAATTATCTGCAATCATATTTATTGTACAGCACTGTGTAATATGTTGGCGCTATAAAAAACCATTCCATTATAATAACTAGTAGAGATGGCCAACGAAATGCAAGTCATTTTGTGTTGATGCAGCTGTATGCAAATATTTATGCAAATTTATGCAACTTGAAAATGAACCAATCAAATCCTGCCGAGTTAAAAAAGGCTTTGATCCATTTTCAAGGTGCATAAATCTGCATACAAATTTTGAATAATCTTGCATTAACTTGAAATTATTTGCATCTCATTGACCGTTTCTAATAACTTGTATTGCCAGGACTTCCTCCACGTATTGCCCTGTCTCCTTACAAATATTGCCTCCGCTGGCCTTCCCCCTTCCCATGCAGAGTGGTGCAGGGAAGTGTACTGGGAAGGGCTATAGTTTCTTGCCTCCTCCTGTCTCGCCCTCACCCTGGTTTCCCCCACATCCACATCCTGTCAGCACCTGTGTGATATATGGGCGGCGCTACACTGGGGCACTGCCCCTCGCCCCCCGGGGATCACTGTGCCCCACCTCCTCCGAGTGCCACCCCCCCCCCCCCCCCACTCCCCTCAGTGACATACAGTTAACTGTTTCCAGGATCCAGTAGCATACAGTAGACATGATAGGATCCGTAAAAAACTCTCCATGTCAGCCTGAGTCTATGCAGGGATTAAGTAAACCAAGAGTCTTCTCTATTTGCCAGAAATACCTCACAATCCTTACAAGATGCCTTGCAATTAATGTATCTGCATGACACTTATATTTTAAAATTCTTAATCTCCTTCTGATTGTAAAGTCTAACATTGTCAGTCAACAGGAATAGAGACTGAAGAATGCTTACTAGCTGAAAGCTTACTGGTTTTCTTTTAAATTAGCCAATAAACTAGAGCTTGTATTTTACAATCTCCAAAAATACTTAGCTAATAAGATAAGGAATTAAACACACAGGCCCATATGCAATTAACTTTTTCACCTGAGTTATGTCCTAGGAAATACATTTCATCTTCATTTTAAACAACATTTTCTGCATTTTACAATTGAAAAAGTACCCCAAAGTTGGTGAAAAAGTACGATCAAATTTATTTTAAGTATTTTCTTTCTTGCCAGTGGCTTAAAAAGGCATTTTATGACAAGTTGTGAAAATATCACCTAGGAGAAAACTTAGGAGAAAAAGGGTATTGCATATGTGCCACAGTGTTTCTCTCCCTCCTGCCTCTTCACGCTCCTCTCACTCGTGGAGTCATGAGACACAGGCTGGGGTCTGGAATGATTTGTCTGTGATCCGTCCACACAGGAGTAGCTTGGTAGCAAGTAGGGATTAAAGCATGCCAGCAAACTAGCTAAGTACATCTGTAGGTAACTTTGCTTCAATAATAGCACCATCATTTGGACAATCTGCTCAAAAGCCTCTGATTTCTGATGTTTACATTTGGTTCCTATCATTGCTGAACTAGTTAGCCTTAATTTTATCACTTGAATTAGGCAAAAAATATCTAAATCTTGCCATACAAATATCAATTTCAACCATCCAAATGGGCGCCACCAGCCAGCCATCGTGCCCGCTCTGTGCCCCCCCCCCCTCCAAAAGAAAATTGAAGCTGGAGCCGCCATGTCATATGAGTGCTGCTGGGTGCTGGACACAAACATGTGGAGAGCCGTGAGCAGAGGGCGAGCAGTCTGCGACATGACAGGTAACCTTTCTGGTAGGCTTCCCTGTGTAGCACCGCATGAATGAAATAAAACCAGATGTTTTATACCTGATTTTTTTAAATTAAAGCTGAGCATAAACCACTTGACTTTTTCAAGTGTATACGGTAAATGGTAAATATTTTGGAGATTAGTAGACGAGTCAAGTTTCATAGATGAGGGGAAACTTGGCTCATATGTGCAACACTCAAAGCGTGAACGTCCGGTCTGTGTGAAAATGTGTGTTTTTAATCTTTTTTTAAACTTGTTTTGATTGAGTTGGCAGAGGCATCTGTTATTGCAAAAAGGCCTGTTAGCAGAAATCAGCGCCTCTTCCTACAAACACGCACACACAAAGGCGCCGCGGTGATGACCCAGGCCATGGCTGTCATCAAACCGTCACTATTAAAGGAAACCTTAGATGGGGCTACAACAAGAAAAACATACATACCTGGGGCTTCCTCCAGCTCCCTCCGGCCTGATCGCTCCCACGCCGCCCTCTTCTGACTCCACATTCGGCAGGAACTGGCCCCGGAAAGTCCTCCGGTTCAGGGCCAACCGCTCATGCGTGACCAGTTCGCGCGGGTGCATTCCTGCTGTTGCCGGGAGTGCTCTGCCCCTGAGCAGTATAACTGTGTAGGTGTAGAACAAGACGGGGGACCGCGCCTGGCCAGAATGTGTCGACTAGCCCCAACTGGAGGATTTTCTGGGGCCGGTTGCGGCATGGGAGCAATCAGGTCAGAGGGGGCTGGAGGAAGCCCCAGGTATGTATGTTTCTTATGCTGTGGCCCCATCTCAGGTACACTTTAACAGTCACATGGTATAAAGAAACACTATATCACCTTTACTGACCAGTGAGAGCGTTCCATTCCACCCCCTTTAATACTGAAAAAAACAGAATACCCAGTTCACTCATGGTGACTTAAAACTACTAGAAACGGTTGATTCTAGGCTTTCTGCTGCCTGCAGCAAAACTGATATATAGATATATATATGCCACGCACTGATGAGGTTAAAAAGTGACACCTTTATTAGAACATGTAGAAAGGAACAAATTGTTCCCAAAGTTCTCAATATACTGTAAGGCGCAAGCCTAACCAGTAAGGAGACTGTATCACTATGCAGGGAGGTCATGGTTGATCCCCCACCACCTCTGTGCTTTTCCGAGGGTGTCACTAGTCCCCTTATCCCCAGTGATTAACAGCTATGGAGTATGGTATTGAGGGGAGGTCAGGCAATGTTGTGGCAGCTACTTAACCTCCTGGGCGATAATCCCGAGCTGAGCTCGGGGTATGTCGCGCAGGAGGAGTTCTCAGGCCCTGGTGGGCCGATTTGCATAATTTTTCTTTTTGTTACACGCAGCTAGCACTTTGCTAGCTGCGTGTAACTTCCGATCGCCGCCGCTCGTCGCCGATCCGCCGCTACCCGCCGTGTCGTGCAGCCCCCCCCCCCCTCCCCGACCCCTTGCGCAGCCTGGCCAATCAGTGCCAGGCAGCGCTGAGGGATGGATCGGGACCCCCTCTGACGTCACGACGTCCATGACGTCGGTGACGTCCATGACGTCGGTGACGTCATCCCGCCCCGTCGCCATGGCGACCGGGGAAGCCCAGCAGGAAATCCCGTTCTGAACGGGATTTCCTGCTTACTCTGATCGCCGAAGGTGGGGGGATGCCGCTGCGCAGCCCAGGGCTCGCTACATGATTTAAAAAATAAAATTTTTTAAAAAAGTGCTGCGCCCCCTCCTGGGCTATGTAATTATATCGCCCAGAGGGTTAATAAGGCAAGCAGCACCGACCCTCTCCAGGGCACATACCACTTGCTGGGATTAACTTAAAACAAACATACTCAAATGTACAGTGACACCCACACTCCACTCAACATGTTTCACCCCAAAGGGCTTCGTCGGGAGTACACAGGATAAAGTGCAGTGATAACATATAATATATGCAAATCATAACATTTCCCCACCAGCCAAATAGCCCAAGTCAGTCCCTAGATGAATCCCTAGAATAACACACAGGAAGGAGGTTTAGCGTTGCCCACTATAGCATCTTATAACAAAAACATAAATAGGATGCTACTTACAGGTTTTCCTTGTTCGCCTCTTTCCCCAGGATTTCCAACTTTCCCCTAAATACACAGATAAGACATGAATAAAATATGTTTCTGACAGCAATGGATTTCCCTAAAACCATATAAAACCCTAAAATTGTTTTCCGTACATGCAAATTTATATTAATTTTATACCAATGTCGTCAGGTTCAAATTGCGCCAATCAAAAACCATCAGCTACTGCACTCCCTGCCCAATGTGATTTTCAATGAAAAAGTAATCCAACAGATGTAACAACCTCCCGGTTTCCTGTATTAAAACACATTCCCATTTCCAGCAGCCTGTATACCCAGGGCCGGATTTGTACTCTTTACCGCCCTAGGCCACTGTCAACAGCCTCCCCCCTTCAGTATAGGTAGCAAGATGACCCCTCCCTCTTCCCTCTAGTATAGGTAGCCTGATGACCCCCCCCCCCCCCCAGTATAGGTAGCCAAAGGACTCCTCCCCTTCCCTCCAGTATAGGTAGCCAGATGACCCCTCCCACCTTTCCTCTTGTATGTGTAGCAAGATGACCCTTTCTCTCCAGTATAGGTACCCAGAAGACTCCCTTAAACAGCTCACCTTCACACTGCAAGAGCCATCAGTGTCACTCATGTCTCCGCTCTTCTCCAGTGCAGAAGCTTCCTCTTCCTTTCTGTCTCCAATGCTGCCCAAGCCCATAACCGCCGGCCACAATGCAAACGTGCACATAGAGCACGGTGGCTGCTGCACAGGCAGCAAGCAGCAGAGTACCGCGGTCAGGCGCTCTCCTGACCTCCCTGCATTGCAGCATTTGCAAGCTTGCAAATGCTGCACCAGTTTAGTCTGCTGCTGCTTTGGTGCCCTTTCTTTTGTGGTGCCCTAGGCCATGGCCTAGGAGGCCTTGGCCTAAATCCGGCCCTGTGTATACCTACACCGCTGCACATTATTTCCTGCTTGTCTCAGTATTTACTGTATATAGTGCCAACATATAACAGGTGGCACAATAGCATAGTGGATAGTACTCTTTGCAGCCAGGGCAGTATCTGGTGACTTTGTACAGTGGAAACTCGAAAAATTAAAATATCTTGCAAAAGTCCATTTTTTTCAGTAATTCAACTTAAAGTGGACCCAAATTAAAAATACAAGATTTCAGAAATAAAATCTATTTTCTAAATTATAATAATAAATAGCAGCCTTTTTTCAGCTGCATGATGACAAATATAAAATATTTTACATTTATTGGAGGAACCCCTCCCTTCCTTTCATATTGCCGGGACAGAATCCGGCAGACTGGTGGAGGAGATAAAAACAAAACACAGGCTGCTACTGATGATGTCACAGGGGAGGTGATCTCAGCTTGTGTGAGATTTCACATAGATGACGCCCCTGTGAGGGAGGGTAGCTGATGACAAACACACCCATGATGTAAAACCTCCTACTAAGCTCAGAAGTAATAACTTCCACCTGCATAACCCTAGTTAAGTAGTTATAGAAAGAGAAGGGTGAAAAGCATGCACTGCAATGCTCATAGGCTTGAGGGAGTGTTTATTTATCTGTGTATGTGTCAGAGTGCTGCAACTAAATATTTTGAATTAGAAAAATGTTTGGTTTGGGTCCGCTTTAAAAGGCTCCCGCTAAACATCCAGCGCTGGACCCAGCACCTGCTATTTATCAAATTTTTCCTCAATACCCCTATTTCAATGGGTGCCTGTGGCGAGTACCAAATTTCCTGCTACCCACCAGCACCGGAAGACAACTGGTATTGTTTAAAAGTACTGTATATTCCTGCGTATAAGACTACTTTTTAACCCTTGAAAATCTTCTGAAAAGTTGGGGGTCGTCTTATACGCCGGGTGTCATTGATGCCGGGTGATACGCCCTATCCTGTTACCGCCTCTCAGATCTCCCTGCTGAGGGAGCGCAATCTATTCTTCCATACCGCTCTGATAAACAGGTAGACAAGGAGAGCTGACCAATGCAACAAGTCAATTGACTATATACCGTTATATACTGGGTAACACATACAGTACAGCACCAGTATCTGTTCATACATACACAGCACCAGTACATGATTTTTTTTATTTTTATTTTAATTTGGTGTGCGTTGGAAGAGGGGTAGTCTTATACGGTGAGTATATCCCAAACTCTATATTTTAACTGGAAAAGTTGGGAGGGTCGTCTTATACGCCCAGTCGTCTTATACGCCGGAATATGAGGGTAAATAAATATGGCAGCCTCCATATCCCTCTCACTTCACTGTTTTGGTTTAAAGGACATCCGAGGTGAAAATAAATTGATGAGAAAAACAATTGTATCTATCATAGAGATGTCGCAAACTGTTTGCCGAACTGGCCATGGGGAATGACCGCGGGGTCATTTCTGCAATCGTCATATTTCGCATTACTGCACAAAAGCTTTCCCGGCTGCCATGCGTCCTTGATTGCACGCCTGCAGCCAGGAGCGCTCTGCGCATGCGCACAACATCATGCAGAGTACTCTCGGCTGCAGGCGCGCGATCAAGGACGCACGGCCACCGGTAAAGCGTCTGCTCAGTAATGTGTAGTAGGATGCATGCGGAAATGACCCCGAGGTCATTCCTCATGGCCTGTTCGCTGCGGGCCATCTCTCATCTATAGTCCTTCTCCTAAAAATGACTTTAGCTATCCCACTGTTTTATTTTATATTTAAATACAGTTTTTAGGTTTTTACTGTTTTATTGTCTCTGCACAATAACACCTTTATTGAAGTATGCCAGAGCTCAAATCTATGAATTATTAATGCTTATCTCTTTCCTGCTCTGAGAAGCCATTTACTAACAGGAAAGTGTATTATGGCTGTAATTTCTTATCAATGAGGGTTATGCTATTTAATTTGACTCGGACAGAAACTGTCACTTGCACACGTGATATTTAACTCTTTCAGGCAGAGAAAGAAAAAGAGCAACACAGCCTACTTATTTGTGTGCTAGGCACTGTACATACACGTCTATCTCGTCACGTCACCCCGGTTGTCCTTTAAGCTGTATGTGATGACCCAAATGTCTGTTAACATTAGCATGCTTTTTTGCTTCAATAAAGCTTGCTTTTGTTTAAAAAAAAAAAATAACATGGGGTTCAATTTTTCACACCAGCACATCTTTGCCAGAGTCACCATACAGACTGCTTGAGATCAAACTGGTAGTGAACAGATAAAGTTAATTTCAGCAATTGAATTCCACTCACTATTCGGCCAGGAAGTCCTTTTTTACCCGGATCACCTATTTCACCCTGAGAGGAGGAAATATAAAGATGAAATTACCTGCACATCCTCCTGAGGCAGCTGCTAATACAGAGCCCCATACTTCAATCACTTACCTTCACCCCTGCTATGCCCTCTTCCCCTGCTGGGCCATCGGGACCCCGCGGACCCTAAAGGAAAGGAACAAACACATCCTATTACAATAATAAGCAGAGTCTAACAATCCATATAGTTCACTTCACACTATCAGTTATGTAAATGACTGTAAACCAGCCTATGCATAATACATAGGCACAGGCACTGAAAGGAGGAGGGGCATCTTCCTCCTGTGTGAGTCAGGCTACAGTGTGTTTAAAGTGAACCAAGCACCATTTTTAGCACCCAGGGCATCTCAATAGCACATTAAAAATTCATGCTAACAATGGGGGGGGGGGGGGGGGGGCGGATTTGGGACACTATTCTTGAAAGAGTTTAAAGAGTAGCTGAGATGAAAGCCATCTCAGGCTCTATACTTACCTGGAGCTTCCTTATGCTGCATACACACTTGAGATAAAAGTCTCTGGAAAAGGCAAGATCACAGACCAATTATACCCCCTTCCATGTAGTATGACAGCCATACCTACACAGTCTAATCTATGGAGCTGAACTCCCCATCAGATAAAATCTTTGCAAGATGCTGCACACAAAGATGCCCGTACACATTCATAGTCTATGAGATCTGCAGATCATCATACACACCTTGTTTAGCAGGCAATCATCTGCAGATCAGATCCACCAGGATGGATTTTCAGATCTGCAGATGATTGCCAGATATGCAGATGAAGTCTGTTAAACAAGGTGTGTATGAGGATCTGCAGATCTCATAGACTGTGAATGCATTTTGAAGGAATGGATCTATTGCAGGAAGAGATCTTTTGTAGATAATGATCTTTTGAATGTGTAATAGGCATCTTTGTGTGCAGCATCTTGCAAAGATTTTATCTGATGTGGAGTTCAGCTCCATAGAATAGACTGTATAGAGTATGGCTCTCATACTACATGGAAGGGGGTAAAATTGGTCTGTGATCTTGCCTTTTCCAGAGACTTTTATCTCAAGTGTGTATGCAGCATAAAGCCCCCTTGAGGCCGTTCACTCCCTCTCTGTCCCCCGCAATATGGCCGGAAAGCCTGGCCGAGTTGTGTTTCATCGTGCATGTGTGGCCTGGCCAGGCGCGCTCCCCCTTCATGCTCCAGTGGCTGGGAGCGTTCTGTGCTTGCGCACTACTGCGCAGGCAAGTAAGAAAAACTTCCTATATCTGTATATTGCTGTATATTAGTCTGTAGCCCCACTCTCCCAGTGATGTGTAGCCTAGGCTGTTTAGAGCTACAAAAATCTCCTCCTATAGCATTCTGGGAGACAAGGTATTTTTTCTACTGGCTTCAAAGCACTCAGTAAACAAACATTCAGCAGAGCTGCACCTGACAGGACTAAAGACGTCCGTACCTGTGATAAATTTCAGAATATAAATCAGAATGAGGAAAGATTTTACAATGGGCAAACACTGACTATGACATATATAAATGAATATTGTAAAAAAAAAAAAAAAAAAAAAGTAGTTTTATTCATTACATTATTTGCACGACAGTTTCTCTTTAATGTTGGCATTATCCACATTTCTGGCTAACCAGTTTGTGTATGAGGTTAGGAAGTAGGGCCAGGACTGGGAGCTCCGGGAAGATTTATTTTGGAGCACCATCCCCATTTCCTATGAATCAGCTACTTCATTACCAATATCTATGAACTGGGGATGGCCCTGCCTAGGAGTACTCATGGAGAAGCATGTGATCAGTTTGATCAGATGATAGATTTGTAAGGTTTTGATTTGCTGTGATAACTTCCTGGATCAACGCATAATCATGACCAGCCGGGCGGATCGCTCAAGACCAGTCTTATCACTCAAACGACAGTCTGTACACACGCCCGATTTAGCGTGCGGACGACTGAACGACGGGACGTTCTAACGACCCGTCGTTCGGAAAAATCCGACGTGTGTATGGGCCTTAAAGAGACACTGAAGCGAAAAAAAAATGATGATATTATGATTTGTATGTGTAGCACAGCTAAGAAATAAAACATTAAGATCAGATACATCAGTGTAATTGTTTCCAGTACAGGAAGAGTTGAGAAACTTCAGTTGTTATCTCTATGCAAACAAGCCATTAAGCTCTCCGACTAAGTTAAGGTGCCCATACACTCGTCAGATTGGCAGCAGATAGATAAGAAATGCATCTGATGATCTATCTGATGCGTTTTTAGAACATTTTTTACCAGGATAGAATTCCAATAGATTTCAGTTTGAAATCTGATGGCATTTTTTTGCCATCAGATTTCCATTAAGGCCAATGCAAACTGATAAGCAATCCCATCAGATCGACCTAAATTTTCCACCCTGTCAGTTCGATGGAAATCCATCGAAATCGGCCATCGATCGGTCGATTGGCCAACCGATTTGCAAACGGGATCGATCGGTCGGCCAGAAAATCGGCTGAGTGTATGGGCCCCTTTAGTCGTGGAGAGGGCTGTTATCTGACTTTTATTATCTCAACTGTTCCTGGACTATTTACTTTTCCTCTGCCAGAGGAGAGGTCATTACTTCACAGACTGCTCTGAAAGACTCATTTTGAATGCTGAGTGTTGTGTAATCTGCACATATTATAGAATGATGCAATGTTAGAAAAAAACACTATATACCTGAAAATAAAAGTATGAGAATAGTTTCTTTGCTGCTAATCTTCTAGTAATTATTCATAGTACACAACCAATTCACTATATCATATATTTTTTTTCGCTTCAGTGTCTCTTTAAGGGCCCTTTTACACTTAAAGTGGATCCGAGATAAACTTTTACTCATTGCATAATTGTGTTCCATTCATATTGATTATAGGGCATCCCTCAATACTCTAATTCCCTATAAACTAAACAAGCCTTGCCCACAGCTTTTACGAGTGCCTTGGCATTTTCAGACAGTAGCAAGGGCTCATGGGAGCTAAGTCTGGGCAGGAGGAGTGGGAGGTGTTACAAGCCAGAGATTTCAGAGGCAGAGGGGAGGAGGGAGGAGGGGGAGTTAGGTTTTCACCGGCTGAGGTGAAGATGCAGATAAGCTTGCCTGTGTGTAATGTTTACAAACAGAATATGGCTGCTGTCGTATCACAGGAAGAAATAATCATATTCTGTTGAAGCTGTTTGCAGCTAGATTTGCTGTGTATACTATCTAAACTTTAGATAAGATATATAGACAAGTTACTTAGTTAGTTTTAATCTTGGATCCACTTTAATCAATTGGTATGTGTTAGTACGCATTGGTATGGGTTTTTTTCTTAGCACTGCATTGTGAAAAAGCTTTCAGTTAAAAAGTGTACAGTGTAAACTGTGCCACAGGAAAACATGGGCATTACTTTGAAAAACAGTTTTCTTTCAGTTATAACTGAGAGCAACTAATTAAAGAGGAACTCCAGTGAAGATAATGTAATAAAAAAGTGCTTCATTTTTACAATAATTATGTATAAATGATTTAGTCAGTGTTTGCTCATTGTAAAATCTTTCCTCTCCCCGATTTACATTCTGACATTTATCACGTCGACATTTTTACTGCTGGCAGGTGATGTCACTGGAAGGAGATGCTGCTTGCTTTTTCAGCAGTTGGAAACAGCTGTTATGTCCCACAATGCAACGAGGCTCCCACAGTGTGATATCAGGACCTCAGAGCTGTGAGGCACTGACATCACACTGTGGGAGGGGTTTCACCACTGAATCAGCCATACAGAGCCCCCTGGTGATCTATATGAGAAAAGGAATAGATTTCTCGTGGGAAAGGGGGTATCAGCTACTGATTGGGATGAAGTTCAATTCTTGGTTATGGTTTCTCTTTAAGTGTAAAAGGGCCCATACAAATCAATCAGCTGATCCCATGCTTCTCCATGAGTTCTCCCAAGGAAGTATCTAGGGGGGAGCAGAGGTGCGGGGGGCCCCTACTACTAACTTTCTCATTGTCGCCAGATCAGGTGTTTTTGTGGCTACACTTGTTATGGGTCTGAAGATCATGATGGCCACACTAATTTTATGAGCCTTGTGAGATGGGCCCCCAGGCTGTGAGGGTCACCAAGGGAAGGCAAGGAAAGGAGTGTGAACATTAAGCGGCCCATCAAAGTTTTGCTGGGGGGCCTCATGATTTCTAGTTACGCCCCCGAGTTCTTCAAAGCATTGCCATCCCTACTAGGAACTAATAACATGACCGAAGTAAATTCTTCTAGATTGACATATTATTCAGTATGTGATCCTGCTGTGAGCGTTTACTACACACTCATTACCATCTCTACAGAGATATTCTACTAAGGAATGACTGTAAGATTAAATACCCTCGTCTGACGCACACTAATGCATTACAAGAAAGATACAGATGCCAGCATTCCAGGAAAATGCTCAGATAATATACGAGTCACATTAGCTGAAGAACAAAGCACTGAGGGGAGTCCTCAACATGAAATCCATACTGTCGTCCATAAAGAGATTACAGTATATGTGGCAAAGTCTAAAGAGGAAACTCGGCTCAACATATTTTATTTCATGTGGTGGCCTAGAAAAGGAGAATAGGTGCAAAGATTGTCATAGATCAGTGGTTCCCAACCTTTTTGGAGTCGTGACACATCAAACCAAACGTTCAGATCTCCGTGACACGTAGACTAAATGCATGTAATGAGAGACAGCGTTTCCCCACTAAATGCACATAAGAGACAACGTTTCACCAGTAAATGCAGGTAATGACAGACAGCCTTTCACCAGTAAATGCACGTAATGAGAGACAGCTTTTCACCAGTAAATGCACATAATGACAAACAGCCAGTTGTCCCCAGTATATGTAGCCAGAGGTATATGTCCCCAGTATATGTAGGCAGGTGTATATGTGCCCAGTATATGTAGGCAGGTGTATATGTGCCCAGTATATGTAGTCAGGGGCATATGTGCCCAGTATATGTAGCCAAAGGTATATGTGCCCAGTATATGTAGCCAGAGTTATATGTGCCCATTATATGTAGGCAGGGGTATATGTGCCCAGTATATGTAGCCAGGGGTATATGTCCCCAGTATATGTAGACAGAGGTATATGTGCCCATTATATGTAGGCAGGGGTATAGGTCCCCAGTATATGTAGCCAGAGGTATATGTGCCCAGTATATGTAGCCAGGTGCCCCCCCCCCCCCCCCCCCTAGGAGGAGAGAGCGAGGGAAGGAGAGCGGCACCTCAGGGTGCTCTCCCTCCCTCGCTCTCTCCTCCGGAACGCAGTGCGGTGGCTGGCAGAGGGGCGGAACTTACCTTCCGTGTCTCCGTCTGGTCTCGTCGCAGGGGCGGGATGATTTGCCACTACTCCGGTCTGATCCAGACCAGAGCAGCAGCTGCTGCACCAGAACTTCCGATGCTTGGAGCGACATGGAAGGTAAGTCCCGCCCGCTGCAAATGCCTGACCGCAGTTTGTTCCAGAGGAGAGAGCGAGGGAGGGAGAGCACCCTAAGGTGAGGGAAGGGGGGGAGATGGCCCCCTTCTCCGCCGCTGCCCACAGCTTTCCCTCCACTGCGCTGCTTTCCTCCGAGAGCTGACACTGCGACACATACCCGAAGCTGCCCCGACACATGTATGTGTCGCGGCACATGGGTTGGGAACCACTGACATAGATACATGAATATATATACTGTATTGAATATACACACTGAGTGGCCCAAACAATTAGAGACACCCTCTAATAACGAGCTGGTCCACCTTTCACTCTGATCACAGACGATATTCTTCTTGGCATGAACTCAACAAGATGCTGATACCGTTGCTGAGGAATGTTGGCTCATGCAGACATAATGGCAGCTCTAAGTTGGGTCACATTGGATGGTGGCGTTTCCAAGCTACTATGAAGTGATCTTTCAACTTCGTTCCACAAATGCTCAATAGGATTGTGGTCAGGGGACTGAGTTGGCCATGGAAGAAAGTTAAACTCTGATTGATGTTCCTCAAACCATTTTGAGACCGATCGAGCACGGTGGCAAGGGCCCACAATAGACGTCTTTTCCTATTTTTCTGTAATATCAATGGCAATCTTGATGGTCTCCTGCTGCTAAAGCCCATCCTTTGCAAAGTCCGTCTTGTTATGCGTTGTGATGCACCTGCATTGTATTCAGCTGTAATTTGTCATGTTGTTGCCATTCTGTTGCTGCGGACTATGCATGCTACTCGCCTTTCACCTCTCTTGTTCACCAACCTTTTTCGACCAGAATAGTCCTTAATGGTTTTTTCTCAACTGCCACTTTCTAAACATCCGAGATACTGTTGGGTGAGAAAATGCTAAGAGTCGTCCTTTCAGAGAACACGAGCTCTTCTTGCACAGACGATCATCCCTCAAAGTCACTTAAATCTTGCGTCTTACCCATTTTCACATTAAATTCAGTGATACCTGCTAAGTTTTCCTTATATAGGCAACTCTGCCTTGTTACGTCACTCTACGTCACTGTTGGACTGGTTAACTTTTAAATAAGGGGTGTCTCTAATTTTTTTGGGCCACTCACTGTATTTAAAAAAAATCCTGTTCTTTGAAAGAAAAAAAAAAAAACTGCCAGTCAAACCAGCGGAGGAAGCAACTGGTATTGTTTTAGGCTGGGTGCACACATAACAGAGCGTGAAAGGTTGCGTTTTCTGTCATGTGTGGTTTTTATTGTATTTGTGCTGGTTTTCCGCAAATGCGGTTTTTCTAGCGTTTTGCATGCGTTTTTACGAGTTTGCGATTCGCATATACAAAATGCATATGCATTTTGTATGCGCTTTCAATGCGTTTTTACATTGCGTTTTATGCAAATCACTAGGAAGACAACAGGAAGCGGAAATACATCACAAAACAATAAAAAACCTGCATATAAAAAAAGCATACAAAACGCATACAAAACCCAATACATTGTGTTCTACCTCATGCCCAAGAGGCCTCCCAGCCAAGCCTCTAGGACACACAACTGGGGCGGAGCACACATGAAGAGTGCGTGCAGAGTGGACCGCTCCTGTGCCCTTCAGCGGTGAGTGGATGTGAGTCGCCCCCCTGCCCCCCACACCCCCCATTCACTTTGAATTTGCTATTCAGCACCTTCACATCATCAACATAGGATCAGCTGATCCTTCCAATTTTTCTTACCCAACTCACAGAGGAGCAAAAACTCTGTCAGTCAAGTCACTGAACTTAATTCTGAATGAGCACTTATGAAGAAAAGGTTTCCTCACAAATTTGTATGGAAAACAACTTAACACTCTGCAACAAAATTTTGAGCCTTATTTCTTATATCCTATAAGTTCCTATAGCTGTTCTAATGTGCTCTGTCTTACTGCAGCCTTTCCTAGTTGCACAGTGGCTGTATTATCTCTGTTATATGATCTAATCTTCTTTCTTCTGTCGGGTCTGTTGGGCTGAGGCAGTCAGGCTGGAATGTGCTGTGCTGCTTGTGATTCGATAGAAGCTATACACACCCTCTCCAGGCCCCCTGCATACTCTGTATGACTCGCACACTGAGCTACTCTCAGCCTATCACGTGCTATGTCTTTTGTTTGTAAACACTGCCTAAAAATGGCAATTACAAGCCAAGATTGCAGCAGAGAGTGGCAGAAACAGCACAGAGTGGCCCAGGAGAACATAATGAATAGAATGGTATGATTTTTATTGTAAGAATTTTACAGTACAGATTCTCTTTAAAGAGGAAGTCCAGTGAAAATAATAATAATAAAAAAAAAGTGCTTCATTTTTACAATAATCCTATACAATAAAACCTAACTGTCCCTGCATCATCCACTTTCCCTGTCTGTCCGTCCGTCCGTGGTTTTTTTGTACTGCGCATGTGCGCAGTACAGTCAACCGTTGGGAAGGGAGGAAGGGCCAGGGAGCAGGGCGGGCGTGTGCACGCGCGGCGGCAGGAGTGACTGCCAGTGTGGCGCGGTATCACTACCTAGAGCCCCTTTTTAAACGGGCTTAGGTAGACTAGTTATGTATAAATGATTTAGTCAGTGTTTGCCCGTTGTAAATTCTTTCCTCTCCCTGATTTACATCCTGACATTTATCACATGGTGGCATTTTTACTACTGGCAGGTGATGTTGCTGCTGCTTGTTTTTTGGGAAGTTGGGCATTTCCCACAATGCAACAAGGTTCACAGACAGGAAACTGCCAGGACCATGGTCCTCAGAGTTTCCTGTGGGAGGGTTTCACCACAATATCAGCCATACAGAGCCCCCTGATGATCCGTTTGTGAAAAGGAAAAGCTTTCTCATGGGAAAGGGGGTATCAGCTATTCTTGGTCACGGTTTCTCTTTAAGGGATATTATGTATATAAATATCTTGCATAGCCTGTCTATCCCTGCCCAGAACAATAGAGAGACTGGACCAGAACCATGAAAAAGTCATGCTGTAGGAAACATTTCAGTAGCTCCATCTGCTGGCCACAAATAGATCAAGAAAAAAAGTCATACATACATTTTATATTTACCCAACTAAAAAAAAAATGGGTAAAAAAAATCTAAAGGTTAACTTAAAATGTCACTCTTGGCAAATATTAGAAAAATAGGACAATCGCCACTGAAAAGTTTCAAGTGGCCTCCAGTCCTCCTCTTCTTCCTACTTCCAAGGTGTATTCTCCTCACCATGCCACTTTGAAGAATTTGGTGACTGACCACCATTGTCCTCCCCGCCGCTTTCATAGTTATATAGTCAGGGCCCTTTCACACGGGCAGCTGACAAGCGGTAAAGTCACAGCCTGTCAGCTGCTCTCCTGCACTAAACACTCGGTGCCAGTACTGTACAGGCGGCCCCCTACCCACGAAGTGAGATCTGAGCACTGCAGCAGCTGCACTCAGACTCGACATGTCACGGTTCCAGGGCCGGAGCTACCATAGGAAAAAATGGGCAATTGCCCCAGGGCCCCAGAGCCTGTAGGGGCCCCAAGTTGTCCCTCCCCATCTTAACTGTTGCTTCCCAGGGACTCTGCAGAGTCTGTTAAGTTGGGAGGTGATTGAGGGAGGGTCAGCAGCCAGCTCAGGGGCCCAGGAGGGAAATTGTTGGGGGGCCCCCAGCCTAATTTTGCCCTGGGGCCCAATTGTTACTTGAACCGGCCCTGCACGGTTCTCCACCACCCAGTAACGCCACCGCATGTCAGCGCTTGACATGCATGGTGTTACAACCGATGCAATTCAGCTGCATTTAAATTGCACCCGAATTGCACTGGCTGGCGACAGACGGAAGGCTGAGCTGCACAGCAAATGCACAATTCAACCATTTGTCTGAAAGGGGCCTTAGAAGGGTTGAAAAAAAGACTTACGTCCATTGAGTTCAACCAGAACAAAGCTACGACACTAGCCTCCACCCTCACATAGATCTGTTGATCCACAGGAAGGCAAAACACCCTTATGCTGAATACACACGGTTCGTTCCCGCATCGAATGCGCCGCTCGATTCCCGACGAATCGATTATTCCCGAACATTTCCGAGCGCATTTCGATGCTTTTTAGGTCGATTTACATGTAAAGTATGGCAAATCGACCTAACGATCTATCAAACCGCGAATCGGACATGTCGGAAATAAACAACGGGAATCGAGCGGCGCATCGATGGGAATCGATCCAGCATAACAAGGCTTGGACCAATTAGCCCTAAAAGGAAAAAAAAATCCTTCTTGACTCCAGATAGCAATCGGATATAATCCCTGGATCAACACCACCGGGAGTCACCCAGTAATTATAGCCATGGATGTCCTTCAATGCAACAAAAGCATCTAATCCCTCTTTAAGTGCAAATACAGAATTTGTCATAACTACGTCCTGTGGTAATACATTTCACATTTTATTCACCCTCTGTAAAGTACCCTTTTCTAAATAAGTGGGCAAAAACGTTTTCATCCATGTGCAGACCATGCCCCTCAGCCCTCTGCACAAGCCTAGGGACAAAAAGCTGGCAAGCTTATATATTGTCCTCTGATGTATGTACACGTTTATTAGATCTCCTCTCGGGCATCTTTTCTCCAGACTTGCAGTCACTGCCACTATAAAAAAGTAGGTGGGCAGCAGATCTTTCATTCAAAGTTGCTTCTATTAATGTGCTGTATTGACGATTCTTAGAAAGGTGGTCATTTTGAGAAACACAAATGGAGGATCTTCACTGGTGAGACTGTGGTGGAGGTGAAGGAGGTACCTGCAGAACAAAGACTGGAGACCAGGGCCAAATTTCTGGACAGGTCATTAAAGCCTGGGCCTTGGGTGGCAGTAACCAAGGGGGCACCTGAACATAAAAAAGGAGTTGCTACATAGTAAAGAGGAGGTTGAAAATGGTGAGCAACACATGGAAAAAGGGAAAATGATGCCTACGAGAGCTGTTCATGAAAGATAATGGTCTACACATGGAAGAGGGGGCTGCACATGGAATGAGAGGGGCGTTTCTGCACATGAAAGGGTAGTTACAACCTACTTGGCCTGGGGGCACAAAAAGCGTCAATACGGCCTCACTGTAGACCAGCACCACGCTTCCTAGGAAGATGGATTCTTACTTCTCCCCAGAACTAAATGTTCCTCTTGAGTTAAAAAAAGCAAAAACCCCAAAACCACCTTGTATTTAAGACCATCAATCGGTTCCCTTCCCTGAGGTCGATATGTCTTCACCAATGACATCTGGATCAGATGTGTAGTGAAGTAACTGACTGACAGACAAGGTTGCTTCCAGTTTTATGGTCCAGAAAACTTTTATCTGAAGAACTTCAGAGAAGGTCATTTTATGAGCATGTTCTCTGTGTCTAATTAGCTCCTTCCTCATCAGCTCTTCACAGAGTATTCCTATAAACAAATACATCAGCGTCTCGATAAATGCTAGGCCACCACTAGTGGTATTTGCTGGGTTCAAAGCGTTTACAGCTGTATCCTAATCACATTTACTTATATGAACTGTAAACAGTCACAGAGGGGGGATTGCACAAACAAGTCTGTAGACCATAACCAGATAATCACAAGGAGCACAAGGAAATACGGCTCTAAAATGATCACATTTGTGGTAATTCGAGATGGTCAATGAGATTATTTTTTTTTCAGCTTGTATGCAAATTGCATGCAGCCTGGAAACGGGCCATTCCAAGTCCAATATACTGTCCTGAATACATGCCCATGAAGGCAATAACACACGTGGCAACACAATAATCTAAAATCCACATCTGTTCAACAATACTTTTCAGGAGTAGATCTCACGTCTTCAGGTCTGCATGCATTAAGGGACTGTATCTCACTTGTTAAGGTCTATATGCGTTTCGGAAAGTGTATCTCACTTCTTCAGGTCTGTATGTTTTTCGGGAGTGTATCTCACTTCTTCAGGTCTGTATGTGTTTCGGGAGTGTATCTCGCTTCTTCAGGTCTGTATGTTTTTCGGGAGTGTATCTCGCTTCTTCAGGTCTGTATGTTTTTCGGGAGTGTATCTCGCTTCTTTAGGTCTGTATGCATTTCGGGAGTGTATCTCACTTCTTCAGGTCTGTATGTGTTTGTGGAGTGTATCTCACTTCTTCAGGTCTGTATGTGTTTGTGGAGTGTATCTCACTTCTTCAGGTCTGTATGTGTTTCAGGAGTGTATCTTACTTCTTCAGGTCTATATGTGTTTTGGGAGTGTATCTCGCTTCTTCAGGTCTATATGTGTTTCTGGAGTGTATCTCACTTCTTCAGGTCTGTATGTGTTTCTGGAGTGTATCTCACTTCTTCAGGTCTGCATGTGTTTCGGGAGTGTATCTCACTTCTTCACGTCTGTATGTGTTTCGGGAGTGTATCTCACTTCTTCAGGTCTATATGTGTTTCTGGAGTGTATCTCGCTTCTTCAGGTCTATATGTGTTTCGGGAGTGTATCTCACTTCTTCAGGTCTATATGTGTTTCTGGAGTGTATCTCACTTCTTCAGGTCTGTATGTGTTTCGGGAGTGTATCTCACTTCTTCACGTCTGTATGTGTTTCGGGAGTGTATCTCACTTCTTCAGGTCTATATGTGTTTCTGGAGTGTATCTCGCTTCTTCAGGTCTATATGTGTTTCGGGAGTGTATCTCACTTCTTCAGGTCTATATGTGTTTCGGGAGTGTATCTCACTTCTTCAGGTCTGTATGTGTTTCGGGAGTGTATCTCACTTCTTCACGTCTGTATGTGTTTCGGGAGTGTATCTCACTTCTTCAGGTCTATATGTGTTTCTGGAGTGTATCTCGCTTCTTCAGGTCTATATGTGTTTCGGGAGTGTATCTCACTTCTTCAGGTCTATATGTGTTTCGGGAGTGTATCTCACTTCTTCAGGTCTATATGTGTTTCGGGAGTGTATCTCACTTCTTCAGGTCTGTGTTTCGGGAGTGTATCTCACTTCTTCAGGTCTATATGTGTTTCTGGAGTGTATCTCGCTTCTTCAGGTCTATATGTGTTTCTGGAGTGTATCTCACTTCTTCAGGTCTATATGTGTTTCGGGAGTGTATCTCACTTCTTCAGGTCTGTATGTGTTTCGGGAGTGTATCTCACTTCATCAGGTCTGTATGTGTTTCTGGAGTGTATCTCACTTCTTCAGGTCTATATGTGTTTCGGGAGTGTATCTCACTTCTTCACGTCTGTATGTGTTTCCGGAGTGTATCTTGCTTCTTCAGGTCTATATGTGTTTCGGGAGTGTATCTCGCTTCTTCAGGTCTGTGTTTCGGGAGCGTATCTCACTTCTTCAGGTCTATATGTGTTTCGGGAGTGTATCTCCCTTCTTCAAGTCTGTATGTGTTGGGAGTGTATTTTGCTTCTTCAGGTCTGTGTTTCGGGAGTGTATCTCCCTTCTTCAAGTCTGTATGTGTTTCGGGAGTGTATCTCACTTCTTCAGGTCTGTATGTGTTTCGGGAGTGTATCTCACTTCTTCAGGTCTGTATGTGTTTGTGGAGTGTATCTCACTTCTTCAGGTCTGTATGTGTTTGTGGAGTGTATCTCACTTCTTCAAGTCTGTATGTGTTGGGAGTGTATTTTGCTTCTTCAGGTCTGTGTTTCGGGAGTGTATCTCACTTCTTCAGGTCTGTGTTTCGGGAGTGTATCTCACTTCTTCAGGTCTGTATGTGTTTCGGGAGTGTATGTTACTTCTTCAGGTCTGTATGTGTTTCGGGAGTGTATCTCGCTTCTTCAGGTCTATATGTGTTTTCGGGAGTGTATCTCGCTTCTTCAGGTCTATATGTGTTTCTGGAGTGTATCTCACTTCTTCAGGTCTATATGTGTTTTTGGAGTGTATCTCACTTCTTCAAGTCTGTATGTGTTGGGAGTGTATTTTGCTTCTTCAGGTCTGTGTTTCGGGAGTGTATCTCACTTCTTCAGGTCTGTGTTTCGGGAGTGTATCTCACTTCTTCAGGTCTGTATGTGTTTCGGGAGTGTATGTTACTTCTTCAGGTCTGTATGTGTTTCGGGAGTGTATCTCGTTTCTTCAGGTCTGTATGTGTTTCGGGAGTGTATCTCGCTTCTTCAGGTCTATATGTGTTTTCGGGAGTGTATCTCGCTTCTTCAGGTCTATATGTGTTTCTGGAGTGTATCTCACTTCTTCAGGTCTATATGTGTTTTTGGAGTGTATCTCACTTCTTCAGGTCTGTATGTGTTTCGGGAGTGTATCTCACTTCTTCAGGTCTGTATGTGTTTCCGGAGTGTATCTCGCTTCTTCAGGTCTATATGTGTTTCGGGAGTGTATCTCGCTTCTTCAGGTCTGTGTTTCGGGAGCGTATCTCACTTCTTCAGGTCTGTATGTGTTTCGGGAGTGTATCTCCCTTCTTCAAGTCTGTATGTGTTTTGGGAGTGTATTTTGCTTCTTCAGGTCTGTGTTTCGGGAGCGTATCTCACTTCTTCAGGTCTATATGTGTTTCGGGAGTGTATCTCACTTCTTCACGTCTGTATGTGTTTCCGGAGTGTATCTTGCTTCTTCAGGTCTATATGTGTTTCGGGAGTGTATCTCGCTTCTTCAGGTCTGTGTTTCGGGAGCGTATCTCACTTCTTCAGGTCTGTATGTGTTTCGGGAGTGTATCTCCCTTCTTCAAGTCTGTATGTGTTTCGGGAGTGTATCTCACTTCTTCAGGTCTGTATGTGTTTCGAGAGTGTATCTCGCTTCTCCAGGTCTGTATGTGTTTCGGGAGTGTATCTCGTTTCTTCAGGTCTGTATGCATTTCGGGAGTGTATCTTGCTTCTTTAGGTCTGTATGTTTTTCGGGAGTGTATCTCACTTCTTCAGGTCTGTATGTGTTTGTGGAGTGTATCTCACTTCTTCAGGTCTGTATGTGTTTCAGGAGTGTATCTCGCTTCTTCAGGTCTGTATGTGTTTGTGGAGTGTATCTCCCTTCTTCAAGTCTGTATGTGTTGGGAGTGTATTTTGCTTCTTCAGGTCTGTGTTTCGGGAGTGTATCTCACTTCTTCAGGTCTGTGTTTCGGGAGTGTATCTCACTTCTTCAGGTCTGTATGTGTTTCGGGAGTGTATGTTACTTCTTCAGGTCTGTATGTGTTTCGGGAGTGTATCTCGTTTCTTCAGGTCTGTATGCATTTCGGGAGTGTATCTCACTTCTTCAGGTCTGTATGTGTTTGTGGAGTGTATCTCACTTCTTCAGGTCTGTATGTGTTTCAGGAGTGTATCTTACTTCTTCAGGTCTATATGTGTTTCGGGAGTGTATCTCGCTTCTTCAGGTCTATATGTGTTTTCGGGAGTGTATCTCGCTTCTTCAGGTCTATATGTGTTTCTGGAGTGTATCTCACTTCTTCAGGTCTATATGTGTTTTTGGAGTGTATCTCACTTCTTCAGGTCTGTATGTGTTTCGGGAGTGTATCTCACTTCTTCAGGTCTGTATGTGTTTCCGGAGTGTATCTTGCTTCTTCAGGTCTATATGTGTTTCGGGAGTGTATCTCGCTTCTTCAGGTCTGTGTTTCGGGAGCGTATCTCACTTCTTCAGGTCTATATGTGTTTCGGGAGTGTATCTCCCTTCTTCAAGTCTGTATGTGTTTTGGGAGTGTATTTTGCTTCTTCAGGTCTGTGTTTCGGGAGCGTATCTCACTTCTTCAGGTCTGTATGTGTTTCGGGAGTGTATCTCACTTCTTCAGGTCTGTATGTGTTTGTGGAGTGTATCTCACTTCTTCAGGTCTGTATGTGTTTCGGGAGTGTATCTCACTTCTTCGGGTCTATATGTGTTTCGGGGGTGTATCTCACTTCTTCAGGTCTGTATGTTTCAGGAGTGTATCTCACTTCTTCAGGTCTGTATGTGTTTCAGGAGTGTATCTTGCTTCTTCAGGTCTATATGTGTTTCGGGAGTATATCTCACTTCTTCAGGTCTATATGTGTTTCGGGAGTGTATCTCACTTCTTCAGGTCTATATGTGTTTCGGGAGTGTATCTCACTTCTTCAGGTCTGTATGTGTTTCGGGAGTGTATCTCACTTCTTCAGGTCTGCATGCATTTGTGGAGTGTATCCAGCAATCGCTGGAAGCCGAATTATTTCATTCCCCCACTATCCATGGCGGCCTGGAGGGGGAATAGTAATTAAATCGGCCTGGACTTGTGCAGAAGCAGGATCAGCCATATACCGCTGTATCCTGCGCCCAAGTCTACCGGCGCCGATTTCAAATGTACTCCTCACGTCTTCAGGTTTATACTGTCCACAAAAAAAGGGCCCGTAGAAATGTGCTCTGGCTATTCTGGTGCTCTTTTTGGGCAAAGAGAAAACAAACACATTGTTAAATGGTGCTTTAATAACGGTGTTAAACTTTTCTAACTGTTTTGGATGGATGAAGTTCATAGGTATGGCCTCAGCAGGAGATAACTATACCAATAGAGGTTCTAAAAGATTGAAATAAATCAACTTCTAACAATTGGTAAAAAATAATGATATAAAAGCAATGACTTTCTAAGGCTTAACAGGTCTTCCTCAGGGCTGTCAGATGCAGTCAGAAGTATCAGCCACGCCCCATATACAGCATGTTTTAAAGGCTCCTTCCACGGCAAGTTGAGTTGGAGTTCTCTCAGCTTTACCTCATAAAGGTAAAGCCAAGGACATAAAGGCGCACACCATTACTGTGACAAAGCTTTGAGCAATCGGTGTACTCACCCTCTGACCCTTTACGCCTTGTATGCCTGGTGAGCCTCTCTGTCCAGCAGGACCCTGTAACAATACAATGGATTTTTCTCTGGTTATATTCCAGTACACAATGAGAATGAAAGGAACATGAATATGCCCACATGTAGAATGAATAAACTCTATTTTACTGTCATGAAATAATGGCCAAGACAGTGGCTGGGTCAGCGTGCCAGGAAGCTCATATCCCTCACACATCATCTGTGCGCTAGTGTGTTTGCTTAATGGTAATCACTGGTTACAAATCTTCCTGCTTTAAATACGGGTACAGTTTAGCTCCCCCCTTTTCTGTTTAATGGAGAATTGTGCTCCTTTGCTTACTGCCCATTTATGACATTTCTTGAATAAAAACCCCATCTATGCACTGAGGGGACTGCTTCATTATACACAGAAAGGAATGCTTAAAGTGTAACTGTTGGGCATAAAATCAAAAATCTATTCTTTATTTTTATCTGGTAAACAAGTAATACAGATGCTAACCAGGCAATCCAAAAGTTAAAATTACTATTATTTTTCTTGTTGATGAATGATAATTACTCAGTTTACATGACTCTTATTTGGTACACACAAAATTTGGTACACAAAAAGGAAGTTGCAGGGCATACTGGGGTGTCCTTTTTTGCTTCTCTAGTAGAGAAGTAGAAGTAGAGAAGCAAAAGATGACAACCCAGCATGCCCTGCAACTTCCTTTTTGTGTACCAAATTTTGTGTGTACCAAATAAGAGTCAGGTAAACTGGGGAATGATCATTTATCAACAAGAAAAGTAATAGTGATTTTAACTTTTGGATTGCCTGGTTAGCATCCTTATTACTTGTTTACCAGATAAAAGTAAAGAATTGATTTTTTATTTTATGCCCGACAGCTAAGGCCTCGTTCAGACTATACGCGCTGCCGTCCGCATTTTGGCAGCGCGTATAGTGTGCGACACGCAAGAACGGTAGAAGGGCATAGACAGCCCTTCTACCGTTCCCATCATATGCGCTGCGTGGCAGCGCGATTGCGCTATCGCGTACTGCATGCATTTTTGGGAATCGCAGCGCAGATCCCATTCATTGTAATGAATGGGATCTGCAGCGCAGCGCATAGGAGCGCAGATGGAGTGCGATCAGACGCGTTGCGTTCCAATCGCACAGCCATCTGCGCTAAATGATGTGAACGAGGCCTAACACTTTAAAGAGGAACTGTGGAGAAAATCAGGGCTGGTTCGTAGTAACAATGGGGCTCCTGAGCAAAATTAACCTGTGGGGCCCCCAACAGACCCTTCCCACCAAAAAACAGCATCATGGGCTCTTGGTTGCAGCCAAATTCCCCCAGGGAAGTAAGGAGTGCAAGTCAAGAGTCCCTAACAGTGCAGGGTGGCCTCTTGAGTGCCCCCCAGTGGCTGCAGCTCTTCAGCGCTTTGAGTCCAACAGGAGAAAAGCACTATACAAATGTTTGGATTATTATTATTTTATCATTTGAGTGGCCACTGCTTGGCCAATTTTACCCATTCCATGTAGTATGAGGGCTGAGAAATGTTAAATACTATGAACAGATTGCGTAGGTAAGCTCTCATACTACATAAAAGTGGTAAAATCGGCCAATCATTGGCCAATTAAAATTGGATGTGTGCCGGAGCCCTAATTCATCACGAGTGGAACAGTAGAAAAGTCACTTTGAGATTTACAAATGCTCGGGGGACAGTTCCAAAAGATACACCAAGGCTTATAGGCCGGTTGCTGTTCCATTGAATGAACATGAAATCTTATTGATGGCCAGGGCCAGATTTCTAGAAAGGCCACAAAAGCCCAGGTCTTGGGTGGCTGCTGCCCAAGGGGAGGCGGCTAGACATGGAAAAGGAGTAGCTGAATATGAAAGAAAAATCTGTAAATGGAGAAGGGAGGCTACAAAAGGGAGCAACATATGGAAGGGGGGCAGCTGCTCATGAAAGTGAGGGACTGCTGTACGTGGATTTTGCAAGCAGGAGAGGGGGCTTCACAGGGAATGGGAGGGGGGCTGTTGGGCATGGATAGGGAGCAACAACAAAAAAGTTGACCTGAGGGTAGAAAAACTATAAATCCAGCCTTGTTGATTGCTAAGAGTTCCTGCTTTCTGTACTAGTATAGTGACATACCGTAAATTAACCACTTTGCATCCAGACCTTGTTTCCCCCTCATGGACCAGAGCAGTTTTGACATTTTAGCTATGTCCCTATTTAATCAGCAATAACATTATCCCTACTTATGATACCTAAATGAAATAAGTATATATAGTATTTCAAGACCAATTAGGCTTTCATTGTCTGCCATTTTTTTCATTGAACGGTTTTGTTTGCTATGCATTTTAATAGGAAAGAGAGGAAAAAAAATAGAAAAAAACAAATTCCAGTTTAAAAATAAAAAGCGCTATTGTAGATAAAAATACAAATTTTGTTTGGCTATTTCTACTGTTTATCCCAAAACTTAAATTACGTTCCTGTCACAATTTATAGTGAAGATATTTTATATCCAAATAATGCTACAGTGTTTATTTTTCACTATGAACTGAGAATCTTATTGGCTCAGGGAACATATATTCGCTTTCACTAATTAGTGCTGCAGCAGACAGTGCCGGAGGTGTGCACAGGAGCAAGCCCAATCGTGCACAGCTGTGCTTCAGCTAGAAGACATATATCTACATCCTCGTGGCTTAGATGAAGTCACAGAGGACGTAGATATACTGTAGTGGTGGAAAAAGTGCTCCAAGTCAATTATATTTTGCTAAAAATAAAAATGTGATGTTAGTTTTTACTTACTGGTGATCCTGGAGGGCCAATAGGCCCGGGTGTACCGGGAGGTCCTGGATAGCCCTAAAAAGAAAATATTGTCAAATGTAACCTAAGGTACATACTGGATTAAAAAATGCATACATAAATCTGCTGTCTTTAATGGTAATATGTCTTTGGTTGAGGGGAGACATGTTGTGTTTGTGTCACGGGAGAGAGGCCTTGTTAGGCAATGAAGCAGGTGGTTTCAGCGCAAGGAGCTCACCGCCAGACACCAAAACCAGGCACCCCATAGGAGCAATGTTACGTTGCGTGGGGGTGTAAGGGTAATTCAGGGCTCTGTCGGCTGCCGGACCCCGAATTACTTCTCCCTCCGAGTTGTAACAACTTGGAGGGGGAATAGTATTTAACGCCGCCGGGGAGTTTTGCGGCAGCAGGGAGAACCGTCATTGGCTCTCCCGGTGCCCAACTCACCGCCGACACAACAATACGCACGCAGGAAGCAAGGCTGTGATAGGGTTGCCTGCTTACAAGAGGAGAGGCCGGCTGTGTTTGAGTGGTGGGCTGTGCTTCGATGGCGAGTAGCGGGCTGTGTTTGGATGATGGTTGGTATGCTGGGCTTGTGTGGCCGGTGGCGGGCTGTGCTTGAGTGGCGGGCTGTGTTTGGGTGGTTGGCTGTGTGTGAATGGCGAGTGGTGGGCTGTGTTTGGATGGTTGGCTGTGCATGAATGGCGAGTGGCAGGCTGTGTTTGGGAGATGGGTCGTAGGCTGTGCTTGGGTGGTAGACTGTACTTTGGTGGCGGTTGGTGGGCTTTATTTGGGTGACTGGAGCTAGGATATGCTTTGGTGGTGGGCTGTGCTTGAATGACAGGTGGCGGGCATTGCTTGAGTGATGGGTGGTAGGCTGTGCTTGGGTGGCAGGCTATGCTTGTGTGGTGATCTGTGCTTGGATAGCAAGTTGCGGGCTGTGTTTGCGTGATGAGTAGTAGGCTGTGCTTGGGTGGCTTGTATATGTTTGGGTGAAGGGAGGAAGGCTGTATTTGGGTGAGGGGAGGGAGGCTGTGGATGAAGGGAAGCAGGCTGTGTTTGGTTGAGGGGAGGTAGGGTATGCTTGGTTAAAGGGCGGTAGGCTTTATCTTGTTAAGTCAATGAGGGCTGTGTTTGGGTGACAGGAGGGAGGCTGCGTTTGGGTAACAGGAGGGAGGCTGTGTTTGGGTGACAGGAGGGAGGCTGTGTTTGGGTAACAGGAGGGAGGCTGTGTTTGGGTGACAGGAGGGAGGCTGTGTTTCGGTAACAGGAGGGAGGCTTTGTTTGAGTGACAGGAGGGAGGCTGTGTTTGGGTGACAGGAGGGAGGCTGTGTTTGGGTGACAGGAGGGTGGCTGCATTTGGGTGAGAGGAGAGAGGCTGTGCTTGGGTGAGGAGAAGGAGGCTGTGTTTGGGAACAGTGAAGTTCTGCTAGGGTGAGAAGCGGTAGGCTGTGTTTGGGAACAGTGAGGCTGTGTTTGAGTGAGGAGAAGGAGGCTGTGATTAAGAACAGTGAGGCTGTGATTGGGAACAGTGAGGCTGTGTTTGGGTGAGGAGAGGGAGGCTGTTTTGGAACAGTGAGGCTGTGTTTGGGTGAGGAGAAGGAGGCTGTGATTAAGAACAGTGAGGCTGTGTTTAGGAACAGTGAGGCTGTGTTTAGGAACAGTGAGGCTGTGTTAGGGTGAGGAGAGGGAGGCTGTGTTTGGGAACAGTGAGGATGTGTTTGGGTGAGGAGAAGGAGGCTGTGTTTGGGAACAGTGAAGCTGTGTTTAGATGAGGAGAGGGAGGCTGTGTTTGGGAACAGTGAGGCTGTGTTGGGAAGAGTGAGGCAGTGTTAGGGCAAGGAGAGGGAGGCTGTGTTTGGGAACAGTGAGGCTATGCTAGGGCGAGGAGAAGGAGGCTGTGTTTGGGAAAAGTGAGCCTGTGTTTGGGTGAGGAGAAGGAGGCTGTGTTTGGGTGAGGAGAAGAAGGCTGTTTGCGAACAGCAAGGCTGTGTTTGGGTAAGGAGAAGGAGGCTGTGTTTGGGTGAGGATAAGGAGGCTGTTTGCGAACAGTGAGGCTGTGTTTGGGTGAGGAGCGGTAGGCTGTGTTTGGGAACAGTGAGGCTGAGTTTGGGTGAGGAGAAGGAGGCTGTGATTAAGAACAGTGAGGCTGTGTTTGGGAACAGTGAGGCTGTGTTTGGGTGAGGAGAGGGAGGCTGTGTTTGGGAACAGTGAGGCTGTGTTTGGGAACAGTGAGGTTGTGTTTGGGTGAGGATACGGAGGCTGTGTTTGGGAACAGTGAGGGTGTGTTTGGGTGAAGATAAGGAGGCCTGGTTTGGGAACAGTGAGGCTGTGTTTTTGAGCGAGAAGAAGGTGGCTGTGTTGGGAACAGTGAGGCTGTGTTTGGGAACAGTGAGGCTGTGTTTGGGAACAGTGAGGCTGTGTTTCAGGGGCGTCCGGCTGTTTGGGTGCATGGAAAAATCCTGTGTTTGGGTGCTGACAATACAAATGACAATCTGAATCAGAAAAGACAGAAGTTACAGTAGCGGTACAAAGTGTGCATAGCTGTGGTGAACCACATGTAGGTAATGCCTAGGGGGAAGTGTGGGAAAATCTCAGACACTCGGTTCCAACAGCCCAGGTTACGCCACTCTGCACATTCCTCTCACAGCACATGTCCCGCGGCAGCTCCGAAGAGATGTTAAATTACATTTCCATGAATAAACCTCGTAACGTTACTCTGGTGGTCAATGAGACTGTTTAAAGCATAAAACGTAATGATGGAAATTTATTCTGTTCCTGAATAGCTCAGCAGAAACTCGGAAAATCTGAAACTTCCATCAGAAAACCGCAAAACAATCTTTACATAAGTTTCTGGTACGCGTTTGTGGAGGAGCGCGCTGCACGCCAGCGGAGATGTTTTCACTCAGTTACATGGATTACATTAGGATGGCTAATAGACTGCATTGGCTTCAGTACACAGCTGGAGCGCTCTACTCTGTGCCGAGATCCCAATCTCCCCAGACGCTCTATGTGACATCCTGTTACCCAACCTCATTAGGACCAGTTATTTAATAAAGTGCCGCTCATTTTTGCCAGAACGTAATGACATTTTAACTGTCGCCACGATAAAAGTAAAGACAAAGGCGCCATGTTAATAAAAGAAATGCTTAGAGGCGATGAAATACAATCATATAGGAAATACAATAATAAAAAAATCTGCATTCATCAGACTTAGAATGGCGAGCTGTTAAAGCCCGATTGCGGGAAAAAAGTTTTATTTTAGTTTAGGGGTTAGAACCTGTATAAGATTTTTACTGTGGTCCCGTGTCCCTGTCTGTAAGAGTTTCCATGGTGATTTACTGGCCACACTTGCCTTGGGAGTGGAGGAAGTGTGTTATGCTGGTCACTGTTGCTATGGTGGGTGGGGAAGGGGAGGTGGCCTAAGAGATTACACGTGGGGGGGAGGGGAAGTTGGCATGGTTTATATTTACGCCTCTTGGAGGAGGGGTCACAGCACACAGTGGCTTCAGAATGGGGGGGGGGGGGGGTTCTGTCGGGAAACCAATGCACTCAGGAGTCATTTATTTCTTACTCTCTCATTCCTCTTGCACATCTGTCTGTCAGTCATTGCTCACTCTCCTCTGACAATCATTTCCCACTCTCTCATTAATCCCTTGTATCTCTCCGTCAGTCATTTCCCAGTCTCATCTCTCTGTCTGCCATTTCCCACTCTCTCATTCCTCCCTCTTACCTTTCTATCAGTCATTTCTCACTCTCATTCCTCCTGCTCATCTCTCAGTCATTTTCCACCCTCTCATTTCTCTTGATTATCTCTCTGTCAGTCATTTCCCACTCTCTCATTCCTCTTGCTTATCTCTCTGTCAATCATTTCCCACTCTCTCATTCCTCTTGCTTATCTCTCTGACAGTAATTTCCCACTCTCTCATTCCTCTTGCTTATCTCTCTGTCAATCATTTCCCACTCTCTCATTCCTCTTGTGTATCTCTCTGTCAATCATTTCCCACTCTCTCATTCCTCTTGCTTATCTCTCTGACAGTAATTTCCCACTCTCTCATTCCTCTTGCTTATCTCTCTGTCAGTCATTTCCCACTCTCTCATTCCTCCTGCTCATCTCTCTGTCAGTCATTTCCCACTCTCTCATTCCTCTTGCTTATCTCTCTGACAGTAATTTCCCACTCTCTCATTCCTCTTGCTTATCTCTCTGTCAGTCATTTCCCACTCTCTCATTCCTCCTGCTCATCTCTCTGTCAGTCATTTCCCACTCTCTCATTCCTCTTGCTTATCTCTCTGACAGTAATTTCCCACTCTCTCATTCCTCTTGCTCATCTCTCTGTCAGTCATTTCCCACTCTCTCATTCCTCCTGCTCATCTCTCTGTCAGTCATTTTCCACTCTCTCATTCCTCTTGCTTATCTCTCTGTCAGTCATTTCCCACTCTCTCATTCCTCCTGCTCATCTCTCTGTCAATCATTTCCCACTCTCTCATTCCTCTTGCTTATCTCTCTGTCAGTCATTTCCCACTCTCTCATTCCTCCTGCTCATCTCTCTGTCAATCATTTCCCACTCTCTCATTCCTCTTGCTCATCTCTCTGTCAATCATTTCCCATTCTCTCATTCCTCTTGCTTATCTCTCTGTCAGTCATTTCCCACTCTCTCATTCGTCCTGCTCATCTCTCTGTCAGTCATTTCTCACTCTCTCATTCCTCCTGCTCATCTCTCTGTCAGTCATTTCTCACTCTCTCATTCCTATTGCTTATCTGTTTGTCAGTCATTTCTCACTCTCTCATTCCTCCTGCTTATCTCTCTGTCAGTCATTTCTCACTCTCTCATTCCTCCTGCTTATCTCTCTGTCAGTCATTTCTCACTCTCTCATTCCTCCTGCTTATCTCTCTGTCAGTCATTTCTCACTCTCTCATTCCTCCTGCTTATCTCTCTGTCAGTCATTTCTCACTCTCTCATTCCTCCTGCTTATCTCTCTGTCAGTCATTTCTCACTCTCTCATTCCTCCTGCTTATCTCTCTGTCAGTCATTTCCCATTCTCTCATTCCTCTTGCTTATCTCTCTGTCAGTCATTTCCCACTCTCTCATTCGTCCTGCTCATCTCTCTGTCAGTCATTTCCCACTCTCTCATTCCTCTTGCTTATCTCTCTGACAGTAATTTCCCACTCTCTCATTCCTCTTGCTCATCTCTCTGTCAGTCATTTCCCACTCTCTCATTCCTCTTGCTTATCTCTCTGTCAGTCATTTCCCACTCTCTCATTCCTCCTGCTCATCTCTCTGTCAGTCATTTCCCACTCTCTCATTCCTCTTGCTTATCTCTCTGACAGTAATTTCCCACTCTCTCATTCCTCTTGCTCATCTCTCTGTCAGTCATTTCCCACTCTCTCATTCCTCCTGCTCATCTCTCTGTCAGTCATTTTCCACTCTCTCATTCCTCTTGCTTATCTCTCTGTCAGTCATTTCCCACTCTCTCATTCCTCCTGCTCATCTCTCTGTCAATCATTTCCCACTCTCTCATTCCTCTTGCTTATCTCTCTGTCAGTCATTTTCCACTCTCTCATTCCTCCTGCTCATCTCTCTGTCAATCATTTCCCACTCTCTCATTCCTCTTGCTCATCTCTCTGTCAATCATTTCCCATTCTCTCATTCCTCTTGCTTATCTCTCTGTCAGTCATTTCCCACTCTCTCATTCGTCCTGCTCATCTCTCTGTCAGTCATTTCTCACTCTCTCATTCCTCCTGCTCATCTCTCTGTCAGTCATTTCTCACTCTCTCATTCCTATTGCTTATCTGTTTGTCAGTCATTTCTCACTCTCTCATTCCTCCTGCTTATCTCTCTGTCAGTCATTTCTCACTCTCTCATTCCTCCTGCTTATCTCTCTGTCAGTCATTTCTCACTCTCTCATTCCTCCTGCTTATCTCTCTGTCAGTCATTTCTCACTCTCTCATTCCTCCTGCTTATCTCTCTGTCAGTCATTTCTCACTCTCTCATTCCTATTGCTTATCTGTTTGTCAGTCATTTCTCACTCTCTCATTCCTCCTGCTTATCTCTCTGTCAGTCATTTCTCACTCTCTCATTCCTCCTGCTTATCTCTCTGTCAGTCATTTCTCATTCTCTCATTCCTATTGCTTATCTGTTTGTCAGTCATTTCTCACTCTCTCATTCCTCCTGCTTATCTCTCTGTCAGTCATTTCTCACTCTCTCATTCCTCCTGCTTATCTCTCTGTCAGTCATTTCTCACTCTCTCATTCCTCCTGCTTATCTCTCTGTCAGTCATTTCTCACTCTCTCATTCCTCCTGCTTATCTCTCTGTCAGTCATTTCTCACTCTCTCATTCCTCCTGCTTATCTCTCTGTCAGTCATTTCCCACTCTCTCATTCCTCCTGCTCATCTCTCTGTCAGTCATTTCCCACTCTCTCATTCCTCCTGCTCATCTCTCTGTCAGTCATTTCTCACTCTCTCATTCCTATTGCTTATCTCTCTGTCAGTCATTTCTCACTCTCTCATTCCTATTGCTTATCTCTCTGTCAGTCATTTCCCACTCTCATCTCTCTGTCTGTGATTTCCCACTCTCTCATTCCTCCTGCTTATCTCTTTGTCAGTCATTTCCCACTCTCATCTCTCTGTCTGCGATTTCCCACTCTCTCATTCCTCCTGCTTATCTCTTTGTCAGTCATTTCCCACTCTCATCTCTCTGTCTGCGATTTCCCACTCTCTCCTTCCTCTTGCTCATCTCTCTTTCATTTCTGATCTTTGCAGCACTCATAGCTATAAAAGGGCACACTGAGAAGTGAGGCAAAGGAGGGCTGCTAGACGGCGTCACAAGTGTTTATTAAAACAACAGTTATGAGAAATCTATTTCAGCACAACAGGTTGCTTTCAGGTTTAACTAATGTTGCCCACTTCATACTTACATGTGATCCTTTTTCGCCAGAAGGCCCTTCAGGACCTGGATTTCCCCGCTCTCCCTGTATATATAAAAAAATAAAGTTTATAAATATATATGTATTAATCAGTAAATTACTTGTATGAAATACTAAAGCTCAAACTGCTCCTTTACAGGCGAATCCAGTAACCAGCAAGACATCTCACTTTACTGCTGCTGTAAACAAGCCTGGAAGAGAAGCAAGTCTCCTGACAGATAAAAATCCAACAAAACCCAAAAGATAACAAAGCAAATTCTAAAAGCAGTCATGCTGATTGGTGAAAAAGTATCAGAATTGTACAAAAAAAGAAGGAGGCTACATGGAGCAACAGTGGACAAAAACACACAAACCCCCCAACGAATGCGGGACGATCAGCTTGCTCTGGGAACAACGGGTAAATGCATATATTAACCTCCATGGCGGTGCATTTCTGTCTGGAATTACGAGTCAAAAGCGGAACATTTAATTCAAGAATCATAGGCCTTCAATTTTTCAGTCATAACTCACCAAAATATGTTTGAATAAAAGCTTGGTAGACATTCTGCATATAAATAAAAGATTGGAACACAAATTTGTTGATTTAATTAAATTTATGAATAAACTTTAAAATTGTGAAAGTGTACAAATGAGTCAGGCAGAGAGTAGTCAAAATCCAGACAAAAATCGGTAACTGTAATTGGATATACTGTCATCCTGTGCTTTCAAATGAGCTTATCTGCCATCTCTGCCTTGGCAGTCAGGTGACACGGGAGAGATCAAATTGTGTGATTATAGAGAAACGAGGAGGAATATATATATATATATATATATATATACACAGTATATACATATATACACAGTATATATATATATATATATATATATATATATATAAAAAGAGAGAGAGAGAGAGAGAGAGAGGGAGAGGGAGAGAGAGAGAGAGAGAGAGAGAGAGAGAGAGAGAGAGAGAGGAAGTCTGGCACTTACTTCCTGTGCCAACTCCCATATCTTCATGCAGACGCATGGTTTCGACTAAGGCAGGAATCACACTTATCATTGCGAAAAATTGAACTGAATGTTAAAATTGGTGTTTATATCCAAAGTTTTGTTCTTGATTTTTATCCGCAGGTAATGAAAGTCAATGGGAATTTGTGTGTGATGTGTAAATTTATGCTGTAAGAAGTACTTGCGAAAATGCAAATTTAAGCAGAAGAGTGATTCTCGATCGACTTTCATTAGCTGTGCAGTGCTTTTTTGCACATTCACAAAACACGGGAATGTTATTAAGTGTGAACCCTGCCTAATGCTGTAGGGTCTGGCATTTAGTTTTGGGTGTCACAGAGAGGGCCACAGAGAGGCTGCTCAGAGAGGGCCACTGTCCCTGCTATTAAAAAAAATTATTAAAAAAAAGTATAACTTTTTTGAGGCTACATGTGCACTGACATAGCTCCAGTTACCTACTGTAACTCTCACCTCTCCAAAACAAACTGATTATTTAATTAGTGTTTATTATAGAGTGTTTATTATAGACTTATATGTACTAAATAAAATAAACATTTTGAGTGAAACAAATAACCAATAGATGGAGCAAAGCACATAGTTTTGTTAGTTTCGTTTAAAAAACAAAAAAACAAAAACAAAACATAGCGTTACAGATATGAATAAATACAAACATGGAAAACAATCAGGACACATTCTCTTTAAGTAAAGGATACAGCCTGACCTGAGCTTTTAATCTTTAGTGCCTGGCTAGATTTATAACAAATGACACACTTTTTCCATACGTTACACAACTAGATGCACTTAAAGACAATTTATGGCTTAGCGATATAATGCTTTTCCAATGTTATTAGGAATTTTTGTACAAGTGGTTTCAGCCTACAGTAGGTTTACTCTCAGTATCTGAGTATTGAACGCACCACAGAAGCTGCCATCAATCATTCAAACCCCTTCAAAGTCTATTTCAGAGGAACATTAATACAAATGGTATGAGTTATTACTGTATTCAGACACAGGATCTCTTGCAGATGTTGTTTAGAGCAATATTTGCATGGCATAAAACCAGTGAGCTCTCCTATTCATTCACCCAGGAGAAACAAAGACTTTTTGGTCTCTTGTTGCCCCCTTACACACTCCTAGGAGTTCTGGCTCACCATGAGCTTGCTGGGTTCTCTGTAACTCTGTGTGCTTCAAGTCCTACCCCATAGAACCACATGAATTCACGCCATGCACTGATGAGGATAGGGTTGCCAGGTCGGCTGATGGAGAAAACCAGACAGGGGGTGGAGTTAGGGGTGGAGTTAGGAGCGGAGTCAGAAGCGCACTTTTATGTAGAGTGGGGCTAAGCAATGGGCTTTTTTAAAAAAAAAATTATAGTATTTATATCGCACTGACATCTTCTGCAGCACATTACAGAGTACATAGCCATGTCACTAACTGTCCTCACCAGTAGTACTGGTCCAGTGCACATAAGAGACAGTTTTTCACCAGTAACTGCACATAAGAGACAGCTTTTCACCAGTAAATGCACATTATAAGAGACACCTTTTCGCCAGTAAATGCACATAATAAGAGACAGCTTTTCACCAGTAAATGCACATAATAAGAGACAGCTTTTCACCAGTAAATGCACAAAAGAGACAGCTTTTTACCACTAAATGCACATAATAAGAGACAGCTTTTCCCCAGTAAATGCACAAGAGACAGCTTTTCACCAGTAAATGCACATAATAAGACACAGCTTTTCACCAGTAAATGCACATAATAAGAGACAGCTTTTCACCAGTAAATGCACAAAAGAGACAGCTTTTCACCACTAAATGCACATAATGACAAACAGCCAGTGTTCCCAGTATATGTAGCCAGGGATATATGTGCCCAGTATATGTAGCCAGGGGGTATATATGTCCCAGTATATGTAGGCAGGGGTGTAAATGTCCCAGTATACGTAGGCAGGGGTATATATGTCCCAGTATATGTAGCCAGGGGGTATATGTGCCCAGAATAGGTAGCCAGGGGGTATATGTGCCCAGAATAGGTAGCCAGGAGCTATATGTGCCCAGAATAGGTAGCCAGGGGCTATATGTGCCCAGAATAGGTAGCCAGGGGCTATATGTGCCCAGAATAGGTAGCCAGGCGCTATATGTGCCCGGAATAGGTAGCCAGGGGCTATATGTGCCCGGAATAGGTAGCCAGGGGGTACATGTGCCCGGAATAGGTAGCCAGGGGCTATATGTGCCCAGAATAGGTAGCCAGGGGGTATATGTGCCCGGAATAGGTAGCCAGGGGCTATATGTGCCCAGAATAGGTTAGGTAGCCAGGTGCCCCCCGCCCCCCCCCCCCCCCCCCCGCAGGAGGAGAACAGTGCAGCAGAGAGAGAGCTGGGAGCAGCAGTGGAGAAGGGGAGCAATCTCCCCCCCCCCCCTTCCCTCACCTTAGGGTGCTCTCTCTCCCCCGCTGTCTCCTCCAATATGATGTGCAGGCTGGCGGGTGGCTGCGGGCAGAACTTACCTCTGTGTCGCAGGCGCCGGAAGTTCGGGTCCCGCAGCCGCTGAGATTCGACTCAAAAAAGATCCGGATCAAAGATTCAAATCATTCATGAGCCGGACAACACTATTCAGACTGATTAGTGTTGTCCGGCTCATGAATGATTCGGATCTTTGATCCGGATCTTTTTTGAGTCGAATCTCAGCGGCTGCGGGACCCGAACTTCCGGCGCTGGAGCGGCACTGAGGTAAGTTCCGCCTGCAGCCACTCGCCAGCCTGCACATCATTCTGGAGGAGACAGCGGGGGAGAGAGAGCACCCTAAGGTGAGGGAAGGGGGGGGAGATTGCCCCCCTTCTCCACCGCTGCTCCCAGCTCTCTCTCTGCTGCGCTGTTCTCCTCCTGCGCTGCGGGCGGGGGGGGGGCTCTAAACCGGACAACTTAATTGTCCGGTTTAGCATGCCTTTTTGCACCGGACACAGCGCACAAAAACCGGACTGTCCGGAGTAAAACCGGACATCTGGCAACCCTAAATGAGGATAGGAACAATCAATCCAATACAGTTTGTAGGCATGTTGGATCACTCTGTAATATTAACAAGCTGACACATCATTGCATTCCAGCAGTTCTGGAGGTGTGTTTAGCTATCAGGGACAACAAAGACATGATTTGGATATTCAGCAGTAATGCATTGTGGAAAAAACTCAAATGCTCACTCCAACCTGAATAATCACAAATATCTTCTGGTTTAAAGGATACTTTAGGCCACTTTCCCACCAAGACATGGCGTTTTAGGGGACGTTATGGTCTAATAACGTGCCCCTAACGCAACGTATTGTGGTGTTGAAGTTGGACGTCAGATTAAGCTGCGTTATGCAGCTCTCAAAGCAGCCGCCCCAGGTTAGTGATAGGAAGTCCGGATCTTTTTAAGGATTCGGATCATTTGAATCGGATCATTGAAAAGATCCGGATCTTTGAACCGAATAATTTGAATCATTTTACTAGGGAAGCAGACTGGGTAAATTGACTGCAGGACTGGACTTTCACTGAATTGTACATTCTGTATGTTCCTGTTTCTTCCAGACAGACATCCACTGTGAACCGAATCTTTCATTGTGATGAATGATCCAGATGATTCGACTCACAAAAAAAGATCCGGATCAAATGAACGATTCGTTCATGATCCGGACAACACTACGAGTCCCACCATGAGTCACCACAGTGCAGTGAATATTAATTAGCCATGTGGCTGGCGGAGGAGGAGTGGAGACCTCCTCCTCCAACATTACTGAGCATGTGCAAACAGTCTAACGTGGCTTAGCCGAGTATAACGTACAGCATGCAGCACTTTGTTTAAACGTGCTGCGTTACTATGTAACGCAACGTGGGCACTGTGAACAGCACATTGATTTTACAGTGCTGTGAGTTAGGCTGCGGTACCGGCTGCTGTAACGTGGGACTTTGACGTCCCACTGTGAAACCAGCCTAAGTCTCCTCTGGCGCTCTCAGTTACTCTCTACCGACCCTCCGAAACTACCTACTGGTCGGTAGGGTTGGCAAAGACTGCGCAGGCAATGCCCGGCAACTGACTTCCTTGATCACACATCCGCGGCACTACATAGTGCAGGGAGCTCCCAGCCACAGGCACGTGATCAAGGACACGCCTCCCCGGGCAGCGCCTGCGCAGTCTTCGCCCACCCTACCAACTAGGATGTAGCTTTGGAGGACTAGTACAGAGTAATGGATGGTCACGGAGGAGAATGGGGGGAGCGGTGGGTATGAGGAGAGCCCAATGCACATGCCCCCATATTTAAATTTTCGTTTGGACTAAGGTATCCTTTAAAGGACATCCGAGGTGAAAATAAACCAATGAGCTAAACTATTGTATCTAAGCTCCTCCTCCTAAAAAATTTTTTTAAGATATCCCACAGTTTTATTCTATATTTAAATCTACTTTTTAGGTTTTTACTGTTCCACGGTGTCTTCTCAATGACACATTCATTGAAGTATGCCAGAGCTAAAATCTATGAATTATTGACCCTTTTATCTCTTTCCTGTTCTTAAAAGCCATTTTCTGCCAGGAAAGTGTTTTATGGCTGTAATTCCTCATTATTGAGGGGTCTGCTGTAGTCCGACCCGGTCCCGACCCAGAAAAAAACTGTCACTTGCATAGCTAATTTGTAGCTCTTTCAGGCAGAGAAAGAAAAAAAAAAGGAACACAGTATAGTTATTTGTGTTCTTTGCACTGTACATACACGTCTATCTCATAATGTCACTTGTCACCTCGGTTGTCCTTTAAAACGATATTGTCACCATAAAAATCAAATTTCAACAGCAATTGGTCTAAGTGTATTAAGTGATAAAGATGCTAATCCTGCATTCAAAACTTGCAAAACATTTTCTGCTGTTATGATTTGGAGTTATTACATACTTTAGGAGCACTGGCCCTAGTGCCAAACAGTTGAATGCTGGGAGTTCTTTTTATCTATAATATATTCCTCCTCTTCCATTTATTTCCCTGCCAGCTGCTTATCAGAAACACCCTTTTATTACTTGTGTCTACAAGGAAGGCTGAGGTGACTCAGTGATTGGATGTGTAAATAAAAAAAGACAGTGCAGTTCCTAGTATAGGAGTGTCTGAAGACTTATGAATACACAATGAGCAAGAGAAGGGAGGGGGGGGGGAAGAGTCAGGGAGGATATGATGTCAGCATTAGCTTAGCAAGATGGCCACTGCCTAGAATGGGATTTTCTGCTTTTAGAAACTCACAGGAATCATTGCGTGGAGAGCACAATACATGTGTTATGTGAGTAGAAGTAGTATTTATCTACTTATATATGTGTTTTTTATTTCTAGGTTAGCATGGGTGTCGCTTGTTCTTTAAAAAAGGCAAACTTCTGAAAATCTGTGTATGTGAAGTGACTTTGCATGGGGAGAGATAGGGTAAGTTCTCAGAACAAGCAGCACCTGACTTAAAGAGGAACTGAAGTGAAACACAATTAATAAAATTGCTTATTGTTTACAATATGCATTGAGAAATCATTGCAGTGTTTGCCCATTGTAAAACTTTCTTCCCTGATTTACATTCTGAAATGTATCACTAATGGTGGCATGTTTAGTAATGCCAGGTCATCGGTGCAGAATATTCGTTACTGAGAGTCCTATGCACAGAGGGAGATACTGCTTGCTTGGCAGTTGGAAACAGCCATTATTTCCCACAATGCAAGGAGGTTCACAGACAGTGAACTGTCAGGACCATGGCCCTGACATCACACTGTGGGAGAGGTTTCACCACAATATCAGCCACACAGACAACCCTGATGATCTATTAGAGAAAAGGTGAAAATTTCTCGTTGGAAAGGGGGTGTCAGCTACTGATTGCGATGAAGTTCATTCCTAGCTTAAAGCAGGCGCGGAGCTAGGGGGGGGTCGGGGTAGGACAAGTGCCCCGGGGCGCCTGGTCCCCAAGGGCGCCCTCCGCCTGGCTGAGCTGCGGGGGTTTTTTTTTTTTTTTGAGGGGAGGGGAGCAGCGCAGAGAAGAGGGAGAGCTGTGCGGACGGTGGGGAAGGGGGGCCATATCCCCCCTCCTTCCCTCACCTTAGGTGCTCTCTCCCTCCCTCGCTGTCCCCTCCAATGTCCGCGTGGCTCTTGGCTGGCAGCGGCGGGCGGAACTCACCTCCGTCTCGCTCCAGCGCCGGGCGGAAGTTCGGGTGCGCAGCCGCTGCTCTGGTCTGGACCAGACCAGAGTAGTGGCAGATCCATCCGGCGCTGCGACGAGACGGAGGTAAGTTCCGCCCGCCGCTGCCAGCCACCCGGACATTGGAGGGGACAGCGAGGAAGGGAGAGCAGCTCTTCTCTGCGCTGCTCCCCTCCTGCTGGGGAGGGGGACACCTGACCTGGCTACCTACTCTGGGCACATATACCCCTGCCTACATATACTGGACATATACCCCTGGCTACCTACTCTGGGCACATATACCCCTGGCTACCTACTCTGGGCACATATACCCCTGGCTACCTACTCTGGGCACATATACCCCTGGCTACCTACTCTGGGCACATATACCCCTGGCTACCTACTCTGGGCACATATACCCCTGGCTACCTACTCTGGGCACATATACCCCTGGCTACCTACTCTGGGCATATATACCCCTGGCTACCTACTCTGGGCACATATACCCCTGGCTACCTACTCTGGGCACATATAACCCTGGCTACCTACTCTGGGCACATATACCCCTGGCTACCTACTCTGGGCATATATACCCCTGGCTACCTACTTTGGGCACATATACCCCTGGCTACCTACTCTGGGCACATATACCCCTGGCTACCTACTCTTGGCACATATACCCCTGCCTACATATACTGGGCATATACCCCTGGCTACCTACTCTGGGCACATATACCCCTGGCTACCTACTCTGGGCACATATACCCCTGGCTACCTACTCTGGGCACATATACCCCTGGCTACCTACTCTGGGCACATATACCCCTGGCTACCTACTCTGGGCATATATACCCCTGGCTACCTACTCTGGGCACATATACCCCTGGCTACCTACTCTGGGCATATATACCCCTGGCTACCTACTCTGGGCACATATACCCCTGGCTACCTACTCTGGGCACATATACCCCTGGCTACCTACTCTGGGCACATATACCCCTGCCTACATATACTGGACATATACCCCTGGCTACCTACTCTGGGCACATATACCCCTGGCTACCTACTCTGGGCACATATACCCCTGGCTACCTACTCTGGGCACATATACCCCTGGCTACCTACTCTTGGCACATATACCCCTGCCTACATATACTGGGCATATACCCCTGGCTACCTACTCTGGGCACATATACCCCTGGCTACCTACTCTGGGCACATATTCCCCTGGCTACCTACTCTGGGCACATACCCCTGGCTACCTACTCTGGGCACATATACCCCTGCCTACATATACTGGGCATATACCCCTGGCTACCTACTCTGGGCACATATACCCCTGCCTACATATACTGGGCACATATACCCCTAACTACATATACTGGGTACATATACCCCTGGCTACATATACTGGGCATATATACCCCTGGCTACATATACTGGGCATATATACCCCTGGCTACATATACTGGGCACATATACCTCTGGCTACATATACTGGGGACACATACCCCTGCCTACATATACTGGGCACATATACCCCTGGCTACCTGTTCTGTGGACATCTCTACCCCTGGCTACCTGTTCTGGGGACATCTATACTGCTGGCCACCTATTCTGGGGACACCTATAGACCTGGGGCTACCTATTTTTGGGGAAGCACTGCTGTCAGATTGAGTGTATTTTGGGGAACTGCTGCCAGGTGAGAAGTGTCTACCATATTAAGGGGGCATTCTGCCTATTTATGTGAAATGCTGTCTATTTATGTGCCTCATGACTGCTGAATTTGTCTTGTTGGGGGCCTCATGGTTACTGAATTTGTCTTGTTGGGGGCCTCATGATTTGTTGGGGGCCTCAAGATCACTGAATTTGTCTTGTTAGGGGCCTCATGATTGCTGAATTTGTCTTGTTAGGGGCCTCATGATTGCTGAATTTGTCTTGTTGGGGGCCTCAGGATTGCTAAATTTGTCTTGTTGGGGGCCTCATGATTGCTGAGTTGGTCATGTTGGGGGCCTCATGTTTACTCATGATTGCGGAATTTGTCTTGATGGGGGGGGCTCATGATTGCTGAATTTGTCTTGGAACATGTTGGAAGGTACATACTGAGGGAGGGTGGGTGAGCGTGAGCCTGCTAACCTCCATGTACATTTGAAGGGGCGTGACCAAATGTGGAGCACCCATAACCACGCCCACATTTGGTCACGACCCTTCACCTTAGGGGGCGCATTAATAGTCTTTGTCCCCGGGCGCTGAAAACCCTAGCTACGCCTCTGGCTTAAAGTTCAGTTTTAAGGTCCATACACAAGCTCTACAAAAGTCCCACTGATCGAACAACCAACGTCGCGGAAACAACTTTACCGGGGATCAAAACAAACAACAAGCCTTTCCGGCGATGTTTTCCGCGCTCCGATATGGTAAATGAGTAATTCATTTAAAAACTGCGTGGAAGTGACCATGCGCACATTCTGTAGAACAATGATGTTTAAACTACATTGGCTGACTGCACAATATCTTCCCAATAGTCCATAGAGTTGAACCACCAGATGGATCAGACAAAATACTCTAATTTGAACACTCGTTATTGTCTTTGGCTACATCTTTTTACACAATTGTCATCCAATATGGCAAAATCCTCCAAGTTTGCTGAGAAGCCTCTGCTGCAGCCACATATACAGTGGGTTGCAAAAGTATTCGGCCCCCTTAAAGTTTTCCACATTTTGTCATATTACTGCCACAAACATGAATCAATGTTATTGGAATTCCACATGAAAGACCAATACAAAGTGGTGTACACATGATGTCATGATCGCTGCTGCAGCAGGTATTGCTGGAAGTAGTAGTGCTGCAGCTCAGGCAGTTCTGATCTCTTTCCATGCAAGCTGCATAGCTTTGTCTGCCTTTCCCTGCTGTCAGCTTGTGACTGATTACCATTCACCTGTGTGGGAATCTGCATGTCTGCTCCCATTGGATGACCTCAGTATAAAGATCTGCTTCCTGCAGGACTCCTCGGGTTTTCATAGCTTCAGTTTAAGCCTGTCTTGCTGTCGCTTCAGCCCCCGATCGTGTTTCTTGTTCTAAAGATACTTTGCTGGTCTTTGCATCATATATTGGTTCATTGCCAATATATATGCATACCAGCACGTTTATTATTTTCCTTGTATTCGTGTTACGTGGATACATCAGTGTCGCTGATGTATACGTACACGAACTGTTTATATCCTGTGTGCAGTTAGTCGGCTTTCCAGCACGTTTTGGTAGGTTGCGCGTATCGTGATCACCCGTGCTGAGTTAGTTACCCTGCTCCTGGTTCTGTTTGTGGATTGCATTCATCTCTGCGAAGAGATAACGAATCCTTCTGAATCCTGTTCTGTTACCGTTTGTGGATTGCGTTCATCTCTGCAAAGAGATAACGAATCCTTCTGAATCCTGTTCTGTTACCGTTTGTGGATTGCGTTCATCTCTGCGAAGAGATAGCGAATCCTTCTGAGTCCTGTTCCCTGTATTACTCCTGTCCTAGTCAGAGTTCCTGCTTATGTCATATATCGGTTCATTGCCGATATATACATATGTTAGTCAGACGTTACAAATAGTTTCATTGATAGCTGTAATTGTAATACGCTAGGAATACATACTTATTGTATATTTGTCTGTGTTACGTTCATCTATCTTGATCCTGCTATTTCCTGACTATCCTGTCCTGTCTTTGTGAGGCACGCCATCGCTGCTACGCATTGCTGCCTCATTTCAGTCTGTCTTGTTGTGGACGCTTGCTGTCACTAAGTAGCGGCTAGCTAGCAAGCGTTCATTCTGTCTACCTGTCCTGATCTCCTCAGTTCTGGTTTATGCGCTCAGCGCTACCTTGCGCTGAGACGTTATCGCAAAAGTATTGTTTGTGGCTGTCGGATCTGCACCGGCTCTGTGCGCCACAATCTCCTTCTGGAGTCAGTCCTCCCCTCCACTATACTAGGGATAGCCTGTTTCCTTGTGCTAGTGTGTGTACCTCCTCCACGTCAGCTCATGCGTTGCATGCTGACTGTGGAGAATACACCACCAAGCCTTACACATGAGAAGTGGAACGAAAATCATACATGATTCCAAACATTTTTTACAAATAAATAACTGCAAAGTGGTGTGTGCGTAATTATTCGGCCCCCTTTGATCTGAGTGCAGTCAGTTGCCTATAGACATTGCCTGATGAGTGCTAATGACTAAATAGAGTGCGCCTGTGTGTAATCTAATGTCAGTACAAATACAGCTGCTCTGTGAGGGCCTCAGAGGTTGTCTAAGAGAATATTGGGAGCAACAACACCGTGAAGTTCAAAGAACACACAAGACAGGTCAGGGATCAAGTTATTGAGAAATTTAAAGCAGGCTTAGGCTACAAAAAGATTTCCAAAGCCTTGAACATCCCACGGAGCACTGTTCAGCGATCATTCAGAAATGGAAGGCGTATGGCACAACTGTAAACCTACTAAGACAAGGCCATCCACCTAAACTCACAGGCCGAACAAGGAGAGCGCTAATCAGAAATGCAGTCAAGAGGCCCATGGTGACTCTGGACGAGATGCAGAGATCTACAGCTCAGGTGGGAGACTCTGTCCATAGGACAACTATTAGTCATGCACTGTACAAAGTTGGCCTTTATGGAAGAGTTGCAAGAAGAAAGGCATTGTTGACAGAAAGCACAAGAAGTTCCGTTTGCAGTTTGCCACAAGCCATGTGGGGGACACAGCAACCATGTGGAAGAAGGTGCTCTGGTCAGATTAAACCAAAATGGAACTTTTTGGCCAAAATGCAAAACGCTATGTGTGGCGGAAAACTAACACTGCACATCACTCTGAACACACCATCCCCACTGTCAAATATGGTGGTGGCAGCATCATGCTTGGGGGGTGCATCTCTTCAGCAGGGACAGGGAAGCTGGTCAGAGTTAATGGGAAGATGGATGGAGCCAAATACAGGGCAAACTAGGAAGAAAACCTCTTGGAGACTGCAAAAGACTTGAGACTGGGACGGAGGTTCACCTTCCAGCAGGACAATGACCCTAAACATAAAGCCAGGGCAACAATGTAATGGTTTAAAACAAAACATATCTATGTGTTAGAATGGCCCAGTCAAAGTCCAGATCTAAATCCAATCGAGAATCTGTGGCAAGATCTGAAAACTGCTGTTCACAAACGCTGTCCATCTAATCTGACTGAGCTGGAGCTGTTTTGCAAAGAAGAATGGGCAAGGATTTCAGTCTCTAGATGTGCAAAGCTGGTAGAGACATACCCTAAAAGACTGGCAGCAATAATTGCAGCAAAAGGTGGTTCTACAAAGTATTGACTCGGGGCTGAATAATTATGCACACCCCACTTTGCAGTTATTTATTTGTTTAAAATGTTTGGAATGATGTATGATTTTCGATCCACTTTTCACGTGTACACCACTTTGTATTGGTCTTTCACATGGAATTCCAATCAAATTGATTCATGTTTGTGGCAGTAATGTGACAAAATGTGGAAAACTTCAAGGGGGCCGAACACTTTTGCAACCCACTGTAAGTCAGGTGCTGATTGGTCTGAGATCTCACCCTATCTCTCCCTATGAAAAGTAGCTTCACATCCACAGATTTTTTTTCTTCTGGCTGAATGAATAGGACAGCCCGCTGAGACTGGGAATAATCCTACGTACACACCATACAATTTTCTGGCAGATTTTCCTGCCAGATCGATTTTGTCCAACATGTCCAATCTGAATTTCGATCGATTTCTGTTTTACAGATCGATTTTTTAAATTGTTTTTCTAATCGATTTATATAGAACTAAACGGAAAACGATCGGAAAAAGTATCAAGAAACCGATTGAAAAATTGATCGGAAAACAAAAATCATTCGAAATTCATATCGGACATGTTGGAAATAATCAACCTGGCAGGTAAATCTGCCAGAAAATTGTATTGTCTGTACTCAGCAGAAGACTATAATGCCTTGCACACACCATACAATTTTCTATCAGATAGACTCGAACTAATTATTTCTGACAGGTCCGATCTGATTTCTAAGAGCCATTGAAGCTAGGTCCCAAAAAAGGTATATTGCACAAAAATACAAAATAAATATTCACTGCCTTTTTAATTAGTGAAAATGGGATGCCAGTGTGCAGAGGTTGATGCCTCCTGCACTGTAACCTCTAATAACTACTGCTTGGATTGGAGCTCACACACTTTATTACTACAGGCATGACAGATGCTTTTACTCCCTCCAGCCACTAGAGTTCACTGTTGGGAGGGAGGGGATGAGCTGTTTATTGAGGTTGATCTCATGTTTGCTTCCCAACAGCGGCTGCTAATGGCCAGATGGAGTACTGCAGATGGGAAAGTTATTGGCAGCTGCAAGGGGGCACTGGGCTGGTTAGGTTTAAGTGTTTGATGTCCACACCTCATACATGAAACTGAAAAGTAAATGAATCTGCAAAAGTTTGTCTTCACTGGCAAATGGAGATACGTTAGCATCGTGTTTCGTTAATTTTTACATGCGTTTTTATTCTGATACCTTTTCTCCAGGTTCTCCAGGTGGTCCGACCTCTCCTGGCAATCCCTCCGGCCCCTATAAAACAAGTTGTATGTTATCCTTCAAGAAGAAGCAATTACGCTTGTGAGGAAATGGACCAGACAAAACAAACGTTCCATCTCAACTCAGAACAATACTTTCCAATATGCAAGATGTAATACAGGAAAAAAACTGATTTCTTTTGTCTAAACCAAGTCCAAGCCCAGATCAGCAGCAAATCCCTTGTTAAAGCTGTATAATTCCTCGTCCACTGAAAAGCTGCATCTCTGGGCCTGTGGTGCAACAGAGTCTCTCGTATTGTTATGTGTGACTATGAAGGATAAGCGTAGCAGATCTATCCAAGATCTATCACTGACCAATATGGCAATCATAATGCATTACTGATTCAGCCATGCTGAAGACAGCTAGCTGCTTATTGTTTACATGGTTACTCTAAAACTAGTAGTTAACTAGTTGTCTATACAAGTACAGCATACACTGAGGTGTGTACACGTGTGTGTATGTGTCTGTGTGTGATTGTTGGAGGAAGCATGGTGAGGCAGGGAAAGCTCATAGGCCAGAAGGCAACACATGGTGTACATGTACAGATTAGTGGCAAAAAAAGAAGACATGTAAACAATAGGCATCAGTGATGCACAATGGGCATAAGATGTGTACGACAATGAAATTGATAGTTGCAGAAGCCTGCGCACACCAAAGCAGGGATTTCTGAAAAGACCAGAAAGGCCCGGGCCTTGGGCAGCTGCAGATCAATGGAGCACCTGGACATGAAAGAGGGGCTGCTGCATATAAAAGAGGAGGCTTAAAATAAGGAGGAACAGATGAAAAAGGGGAAACTGATGTCCAAGGGAGCTGTTCATGAAAGAGAGGGGTGGGCTGCTGTACATGGATGATACACATGGAAGGGGGGCGGCACATAGAATGGGGTGGGCTGCTGTACATGGATGATACACATGGAAGGAGGGCGGCACATGAGTGGAGCCACAACATACTTGGCCTAGGGGCACAAAAAGTATACATCCAGCCTTAAGAGCACCTACAGCAGAAGTTACTAACATAGGGGCATAATGGCAGCACCTATTATCAGAGGGACATAGAGCATCACATGTTATTAGAGGGACATAATGGCAGCACATGTTATTATCAGACGGAGATAATAAGAGGGGTATAATGGCAGCACATGCTATTATCAGAGGGACATAGAGCATCACATGTTATCAGAGGGACATAATGGCAGCACATGTTATTATCAGAGGGACATAATGGCAGCACATGTTATTATCTGACGGAGATAATTAGAGGGGTATAATGGCAGCACATGCTATTATCAGAGGGACATAATGGCAGCAGAAGTCATAATTAGAGGGGCATAATGGCAGCATATGTTATTATCAGAGGGACATAATGGCAGCACATGTTATTATCAGAGGAACATAATGGCAGCATGTGTTATTATCAGAGGGATATAATGGCAGCACATGTTATTATCAGAGGGACATAATGGCAGCATGTGTTATTATCAGAGGGATATAATGGCAGCACATGTTATTATCAGAGGGATATAATGGCAGCACATGTTGTTATCAGAGGGACATAATGGCAGCATGTGTTATTATCAGAGGGATATAATGGCAGCACATGTTATTATCAGAGGGATATAATGGCAGCACATGTTATTATCAGAGGAACATAATGGCAGCATGTGTTATTATCAGAGGGATATAATGGCAGCACATGTTATTATCAGAGGGACATAATGGCAGCATGTGTTATTATGAGGGATATAATGGCAGGCAGCACATGTTATTATCAGAGGGACATAATGGCAGCACATGTTATTATCAGAGGGATATAATGGCCACACATGTTATTATCAGAGGGACATAATGGCAGCACATGTTATTATCAGAGGGACATAATGGCAGCACATGTTATTATCAGAGGGATATAATGGCAGCACATGTTATTATCAGAGGGACATAATGGCAGCACATGTTATTATCAGAGGGACATAATGGCAGCACATGTTATTATCAGACGGAGATAATTAGAGGGGCATAATGGCAGCACATGTTATTATCAGAGGGACATAGAGCATCACATGTTATCAGAGGGATATAATGGCAGCACATGTTATTATCAGAGGGACATAATGGCAGCACATGTTATTATCAGAGGGACATAATGGCAGCACATGTTATTATCAGACGGAGATAATTAGAGGGGCATAATGGCAGCACATGCTATTATCAGAGGGACATAATGGCAGCAGAAGTTATTATCAGAGGGACATAATGGCAGCAGAAGTTATTATCAGAGGGACATAATGGCAGCAGAAGTTATAATTAGAGGGGCATAATGGCAGCAGAAGTTATAATTAGAGGGGCATAATGGCAGCACATGTTATTATCAGAGGGACATAATGGAAACACATGTTATTATCAGAGGGACATAATGGCAGCAGTTGTTGTTACTATTTAGGGCAGGATGGCAGCACATGTTATTTATAGGAAGAGATTTAATCCAAAGCCTTTATTGCTGTCCTTAAAGGGAACCAGAGACGAAGCACCCTTGTGTATTTTACCATGTATATCAGTAAGAACATTAGAGAAAACACTTACCATGCTCTCTGTTTCCTCCTCACTGCTAAAAGTGTCTGTTAACAGCAGTCACAAGAATCCCAGACTGAGCAATTAAATCTGGCTTTGCTGGGAATGATTATAGCTGAGTCATTATAGCAAAGCCACAAGGGGGCAGGCTTGGGCTTGAAATAACACCACAGAAGACAGACTTAGCTATAATCTTTCTGTAGCAAAGCTAGACGGAGCAGCCTGACTTCTCAGTCGGGGATTCTTATCAGACGTGATAACAGTCAGATTACACAGAGAACAATGAAACAAAGGGCAGATTAGGTGTTTACTGTCATGTTCCCACTGATTTATAAGGTAAAATACAAGAGGGTGCTTCATCTCTGGTTCTCTTTAAATCCAGCATGGAGAATTCTACCTCCAGTTCCTCTCTGCAGTCCATTCTTCATGTATTTCTAAGGTGCGACCACTAGGGGAGCAGTGACATGACACTGCTGTTCCTGCAGCCATTTCCATGGGAACATATACTGTACAGAACACTGATGGGGTTTCTTGTGCTAAAGTGTCACCCTGCAGTAAACTGACACTTCAGGCTATTTTTGCACTCCTGGAAGGCACCTTTCAAAGCAAAATAAGTGATAAAAGTAAAGAAGCTTCCCTGTGCCGGTTTATGCTGACATGCCCCATAGTGTGGGCATGCTTAGACCCCAGAATAGGCCGTACACGTACAGACACATGCTGCTCTACCGCAGAGGCTTCTATATGTAACAGAACACAATGATTCACCCTACAGTAATCTGTCCCAGCTTCATCTGGTTCCATTCACAAATTGTTCTTCAAATAAGCTGATTTCCAGATTCTCAGTCGCAAACATATGAGTCGCTCTCACCCACATCGCCTGTTCCGCTCAGACACGGGCTGCTCTATGTTACAGATGGAGGCAGCGAAAGGGGGACTCCGCGGCAAACAGAGAAATATGCACATCACTGCACAAACAGGCATGAGCTATGCTTCCTGATTTTGTCTACTGGACAACAGCAATAGAGCACAGAAAACTGCAGTATTCAAAGCTGGATCGCTGATAATACAAACAAGGCAGGAGCTTAGGGTCTAGTGGAAGTCCAGGAGGCTGGCCGGCAGATTGCCCTTCCCCTTTATAAATACAGAACTCTTAAATTAGTTATTTGACTCTACAAACTACAAAATTGGCGGCTGTCATGTTTTACTTACTTTTTACATGTATTTTTTTCTTTTTTGCCTTTTGTGTCCCAATGCATTATTTTTTGTCTAAAAAATACTCAAGGCAGGGCTGGATTTACCATAGGGCACTGTAGGCCAGTGTCTACAGGCGCCTGATGATGGAAAGGCGGCTCACTCCCCTCCCCAAGTGACTCCCTCCCTCCATCCCTATGCAGAGTCCCAAGTAGAGCATAAATGAGAGGTTACTCACCCTGCTCTCGGCATTCCACTTCCTTCAGCCCGGGGCACCCCTAGTTAATTAACCACTTTCTCCTCCTGGATGTAGAGCTACGTCCCGGAGGCCATGTGCGCTCCCGCGGCCGATCGCACGCGTACACACGTGCTCCCGGCCGTGGATCGTTAGCCCAGAAATCAACAAATCGGACCATGGTGCCCGATCACTGATTCCTCTCCCCCGCAGAAAGAGCAGCTTCTCTCGGAAGCCTCGCTTTTTCTGCCTCCTATGCCCCCCTATGTCCTTCTAAGCGTAGATGTTACGCTTAGAGTGACGTCATGTAAACAAACCTAAGGTTGCCATCTTGTGGCCAAAAAGTAAAACTACACCTACATTAAAAAGCAACATATTTACATTTAAAAAATTACTATTTACATCCCACCCTCCCAAAAATACCCAAATAAAATGTTTAATATAAAGAAAAAACACTACAATAAAAAAAAACCACATAAATATTTACCTAAGGGTCTAAACTTTTTAAATATCTATGTAAAGATGAAATATTTCTATTTCTTTTTTTAATATAAGCTTGTAAATAGTGATGGATGCAAAACAGAAAAAAATGCACTTTTATTTCCAAATAAAAGATTGTCCCCATACATTGTGATAGGGACATAATTTAAACGGTGTAATACCCAGGACAAATGGGCAAATACAATACGTGGGTTTTAATTATGGAGGCATGTATTATTTTAAAACTATAATGGCCGAAAACTGAGAAATAATGATTTTTTTCTGTTTTTTTCTTATTCTTACTGTTAAAATGCATTTACAGTAAGGTAGCTCTTAGCAAAATGTACCACCCAAAGAAAGCCTAATTGGTGGCGGAAAAACAAGATGTAGATCAGTTCATTGTGATCAGTAGTGATAAAGTTATAGGCTAATGAATGGGAGGTGAACATTGCTCGGATGCATAAAGTGAAAACGACTGAGGGCTGAAGTGGTTAATACCTTGGGGCACCTGTAGCTACTAAGTATTAGGTGGGCAGGAAAAGTAAGGAAGAAGTGACAGCTGGGCCAGGCAGCACATTTGCGGTGTGGTTCGGCGGAGGTTTGTAGGTTTGCGGAAGGCGCCAGAACGTCTGTGCCTATAGACTCTTGTGATGTAAATCCAAGCCTGTCTCGAGACGGTAAAAATTCTCATTTTTGAAGGTTTGGGCACACGACATGTTATAGCTCAGCTGCAGGAGCTGTCAGCAGAAAAATGGATGGGGCTGATGCTGTATGACTGTTATCATACTGTTCAGACTCTAGGGCAGGCATGGGCAAACTCGGCCCTCCAGCTGTTACGGAACTACAAGTCCCACAATGCATTTGCCTTTATGAGTCATGACTGTGGCTGTCAGACTCCTGCAATGCATTGTGGGACTTGTAGTTCCTTAACAGCTGGAGGGCCAAGTTTGCCCATGCCTGCTCTAGGGGCTGGAGCATATACTGAGCTTTCTACTCATGAACTCTGGAGGTCTGTGCTACAGGAAGTGAATGGTGAAGAGGATTCTGACCAGATACTTTGAAGAGTGATTTACTTGACACTGGCTGCTCTTGTACACAGAGAAAAGCAAGTTCTGCCAAGGACTGCTTATAGTTGACTGGAAGGAGAGTATTTTCCTTTTAAGACACAGCAGCTGCAGGTAGCATATTTTTCTTAAGAGGTTCATAACAGATAAAACATTACAAAAGTATTTCTGCGCACACACAGGTGGGCTGCGCTGCCGGCCTGAAGTATAACATATCTGTTAGGAATATTCACCCCTATGTGTTCAGTATTGCCAGCGGGTGGGTGACAGCGCCTCTGATCTTCTCAGAGCTCCATAGCCAGTGATGGCGGAACAGTAAAACGCCAAAATTGTGGAAAGCGTAAATATTTCCAGCAATCTTCCCACAAAGGTGACATTCTTGGAATGCTGAGCCGGAAAGAGACCCCCCCCCCCCTGCCCAGAACGGCACAAGCAGACACACTGCTGCTCCTGTTTTACGGGGTGTCGGCAGGAAACGGCCAACTCTAGCCAATTATCGAGCGCTACAAACCGTGTTATCTTTTCCTGTATTCACAGCGCCACAAACTCATAAAAAATAAGTCAAACTGAACGAGAAAGGTAAACAAGGAAGGCGAGCGCACTTCACAACACGCTACAACAAGAATAAGTGTAAAAAACGACATTGTTTCTTTTTCTTCAATATACAAAAAAAGTGAAAAAGATGCTCGATGGACAAGGCCGGATTTATACTTTTTCTGCCTATAGGCCAATTATGTTGTTGCCCCTCCCATTCCATGTGCAGGCCCCTCCTCCATGTGTGAGATCCAAGTACAGCACACCCGCTCTTTCATGAACAGCTCTCCTGGGCATCAGTTTCCCTTTTTCTTATGTTGCTCCCCATTTTAGCATCCTCTTTCATATCCAGGTACCCCTTGGGCTGCTGCCGCCCAAGGCCCGGGCCTGTGTAGCCTTTCCAAAAATCTAGCCCTGTTGATGGAGTGGCCAACTCCATACATCACCCCCACACAACCAAACACGCCCCAAATAGTCCAAATGGCCACCACAAATTCTAAGTCCTGTATATGTGTACGATACAGGGTAATAATTAATCCAGATGAATGCTGGAGCCTCGTAAAAAATGAACTGTGTCTTTCTAACGCAGCTGTGATTAGTAGAAACAATTTACAATCAAGATCAAAAAGGCAGAAGTCGGTAGAATAAAGATATTTCGACTTGCTATTGACAAGAGCTAGACTAGACTCGTCCACACTCAGGCCCGGACTTACATCACAGCAGCCTATAGGCACAGATGTTCTGGCACCCTAGTCTCCGCTCTCTGCGAACCCACAAACCCCTGCTGAACCGCACTGCAAATGTGCTGGCTGGCCCTGCTGTTACTTTTCCCTTACTTCCCCTGCCCGGTGTAGGTAGTCACAGGTGTCCCTTAACACTGAGTGTACCTCTGATTACCTAATACTAAGCAGCTAAAGGTGTCCCCAGGTATTAGATAGCTAGGGGTGTCCCAGACTGAAGGGAGATCTCATCAGTGGAATGCTGAGAGCTGGTTGAGTAACCTCTCATTTATTTTTCACTTAGGACTCTCCATATGGAAGGAGCGTGGAGCTTGAGGAGGGGAGTGAGCCGCCTTTCCATCATCAGGCGCCTGTAGGCACGAGCCTACAGTGCCTTATGGTACATTCGACCCTGACCACACTGCAGAATTTCATTCTAAGAGATCAGCAGATGGCACTTTAAAGAAGAAATCTGAAATTTTTGCATTTCCGATTGGAAATCGGAAATTCCGCAGAAATCCAATTTACCGCAACTTGGTAATTTTAGCTCAGTCATAGGACTTGGAAGCATTAGACCAATCAAGAGAATGCAGAATTTTTATACAAAAATCAAATTACCACAGTAATTTTAGACCAATCACAAGATTCTGTTTTTCCAATTTCCTTTTTTTTTTTCCCCGGGGGAATGGGTGTAAATTGTTTGCATTATCTGATGCAAAAAATGACAAATAAAAAATTCCTCAGAAACTGGAAAATCGTAAAAAAAGAAAATCGTAAAGAAAAATTAAATAAAAAAAATTGGAATTTCCACAGAATCAGAAATGGGCATTTTCGACCATCCTCACTAAAAACCCTGTTTTACGAAATTGATCCCATGATCTTGCACAGGCAACCTGAGTTAGGAAGAAGTCTTGAGTCTGCGAAAAACTGCTTTTTTTTCTGTGGACAATTCCTTGTAGTCTCGGCACACACGGCCGACAACCACCTGACTGTCAGCAATATGGAATCGCAGGCAGATTGTGAAAAAAAAAAGACAGAGGCGCTTGGCTTTCGTGTAGACCTGCATTCATTTGCTCCAGTTATTGCCTGATGAAGCAGGATTGAACCTACAAAACGTGTTGCATTGTGACATTCTCGAATAAATGTTATTGTTGACTAAAAGTCAACTGAATCTGTGACTATTTACTGGGGAGGTAAGTCCACCACTACCTCCTTTTTAACAGGTTTTAAAATACTTATTCCTGATTTTGGTTCTTCTGTTTCAAACTTTGTCAGATTGTGAAAACCGCATATTACTTCCACAGCACTTTGATTCTGCATTGGGAAACATTATAGTGCGTTTTCCCGCAAATGATTAGTTAAGGTGACCTAAGTTGAATGTGTGTACGGGCTTAACGCCCTGGAAATCTATGCTGCTTCGGAAATGGCCAGCAGGGGGACTCAGGTGCTATAGAAGTGATTTAGCTCCTTGTGGAGGTGAAACAAGTTAAGTATGTTGAATCAATTAAGTCAGGTACAGAACTTGCACTTCAAGGTTCCTCCCTATTCCTTTAGACTGTAAGCTCGCAAGAGCATTGCAATCCCCCTTTTGTGTCTTGTGAAATGCTGTATGTTTTGTGAACCAGAGACGAAGCATCCTCATGTATTTTACCATATAGCTCAGTGGGAACATTAGAGAAAACGCCTACCCTGCTCTCTGTTTCATTATTTACTGTTCAGATTGCTTTTTATCAGCCCAGATAAAATCCCTGACTGAGCATTCAGTCTGGCTTTGCTAAAATGACTCAGCTATAATGATTCGTGAGCAGAGCCACAAGGGGGCAGGCTTAGGCTTGAAAAGACAGCACAGAAGACAGACTGAGCTATAAAGATTCCTGAACAAAGCCAGACTGAATGCTCAGTCGGAGATTTTATCAGGGCTGATAAGAAGCAATCTGAACAGTAAATAATGAAACAGAGAGCAGGGTAAGTGTTTTCTCTAATGTTCCCACTAATATATATTAAAATACATGAGGGTGCTTCGTCTCTTGTTCCCTTTTTGTTAATTACCATACAATTGTCACTGTACCGTAGATTGTCTACCACTTCTATATTATGCACCAATGTCTGTATTTTTATGTGTACTAATGTCTGGATATTATGAACCTGTTTGTTTTGACCCAATGTATAACACCATGAAAGGTGAGGGTGCTATGTAAATCTTTCTTAATATAAATAATAATAATAATATTGGGGTGCTAAGACTGTATGGGGAGAGTCTTGTTGTAGGGTTAGCAGATATCAGTAATTAATGATTTCAATACAATTTACTGTATAAGACATGGGGTGCGTGCACTAAGCAGAATAACATGCGCAAAGACTTACTGCACGATGAGTAGAGCAGAATGCAATACATTACATGCAATGCACTCTGCTCTATTCACTGTGCGTAAAGGCTCATACACACGTCTAAACAATCTGTCCAACTATCTTCTAAACTTGGAAGACAGTTGGGTGTGTGTATGGTTGGCAAACTGCAAGATGACCAACTGGTAACAGGTTGTTTGCCAGATAAATCTGGTGGATCAACCTGCCCAACTATTATGCAGGTTGGCCACATGTGTACAAATCTTTTGAATAACTTTGTTGTTTTTGAATGCGGACATGTGCAGTTTGCCCTTTAGCTTAAAACGCATAATGTTTAAGTGAGTTGGTTGTTTAGTTGGTTGGCGTGTGTGGACGTAATTGTCCGGTAAACAACTTGTTGTGCGGATGGTCATGTTGTGCGGTTCGTTGTGCATTATGTTGGACATGTATATGAGCCTTAATACTTTACTCATGTAATGCTGCTTAACAAATGCGAGATAAATCATAAAAAATTTTTTGTAAAGCAACCACAAGTTTCACTAGTTTAGTAAGAGCCCAGCTGTGGACCAGCTACATTCGCGTTCCGTCGTTTTCACTTGAGCAATGTTCACCTCCCATTGATTAGCCTATAACTTTATCACTACTTATTACAATGTACTGATCTATATCTTGTTTTTTCCGCCACCAATTAGGCTTTCTTTGGGGGGTACATTTTGCTAAGAGCCACTTTACTGTAAATGCATTTTAACAGGAAGAATAAGAAAAAACGGAAAAAATTCATTATTTCTCAGTTTTCAGCCATTATAGTTTTAAAATAATACATGCCTCCATAATTAAAACTCACGTATTGTATTTGCCCATATGTCCCGGTTATTACACCGTTAAAATGATGTCCCTATCACAATGTATGGCGACAATATTTTATTTGGAAATAAAGGTGCATTTTTGCATCTATCACTATTTACAAGTTTAAAATAAAAAAAATATAGAAATATTTCATCTTTACATTGATATTTAAAAAGTTTAGACCCTTAGGTAAATATTTACATGTTTTTTTTTATTGTAATTTTTTTTATATTAAACATTTTATTTGGGTAGTTTAGGGAGGGTGGGATGTAAACAAGAGATTTATAATGTAAATGTGTGTTTGAATTTTATTTTTTTTACTTTCAGTTGTAGTTTTACTTTTTGGCCGCAAGATGGCGGCCATGAGTTTGTTTACATGACGTCACTCTAAGCGTAACATACGCTTAGAGAGACGCATGGGGGACGCTACAGTCAGAAAAAGCGCAGCTTCCGAGAGAAGCTGTCGCTTTTTCAGCGGGGGAGAGGAATCAGTGATCGGGCACCATAGCCCGATTCACTGATTGCCTGGCTAACAAACCGCGGGCCGGGAGCGCGCGTGCACGCGCGCGATCGGCCGCGTGAGCGCGCTGTAGCTCTACGTCCAGGAACTAAAATACGTTAAGTACCTATTAAGAACTTCGCCTGACCGTCCCCCGCATCACCCAGTCCCATGCACGCCTCCAAGACTTCTCAAGAGCCGTTCCAACACTATGGAACTCCCTACCTCCACCCATTAGGGCAGCCCCCTCCTTCAACACTTTCAAGAAGGCCCTCAAAAGTCACCTTTTCACTCTGGCCTACCACCCCACACAATTGCTCTAAACTCACAGCTGAACTCTGGTCCCCTACCTCTCGTATCCTTACCTCTCCCTATAGATTGTAAGCCTTTGGGCAGGGTCCTCCTCCTTTTGTGTCCTACCTGATCATGCACCTCCATTACTGTGCACCCATGCTATGCATTTGAGTGAACCTAACTTGCCTAATCTCCATGCTCCCATCCAGTGACTGACTAAGCATTACCTTGTACTCATACAGTACTGTGCTGTGTGATCTGGTTTTCTTGTATTCCTGTATTGTCATATTGCTGTTTGTCACCCTTAGGGCCTTTTTCCACTAGCCTGCGATTTGCGATTTGCTGCTGATCGCAAATCGCAAGGTACATTAAACTAATGGAAACTGCAGCAGCAATTTCCATTAGTGCGATCCGATTGCGATGCGATTTTGGTCAAAGCGCAATCGTCGTCCTGCCGCGTTTTGTATGCGATTGAGCTGGACTATAATGAGTATAGTAGCTCAATCGCAATCGCATGGTGGAAATTGAAACGCGATTGCGATCGCGATCGGAATCGCGATCGCAATCGCAATCGCATTTCATAGTGGAAAAGAGCCCTGAAAGAGAGTCTGAAGCGAGAATAAATCTCGCTTCAGACCTCATAGATAGCAGGGGCATGTGTGCCCCTGCTAAAACGCCGCTATCTCGCGGCTTAACGGGAGTCCCTTCACCCCCAAATCCCCTCCGTACAGCGGGGAGTGCTTCCGCATTGGCGCAGAGCTAACCGCCGCAGCCCTGCCCCACACGCGTCTGTCAGACGCGTATCTCCGCCTCTCCCCCGCCCCTCTCAGTTTTCCTTCACTGAGAGGGGCGGGGGAGAGGCGGCGATGCGCGTCTGATAGACGCGACTAGAGGCAGGGCTGCAGCCGTTAGCCCTGCCTCCAGGAAGAGATTTTTCACGACCAACTTTGCGACCAAGTCTTGCGGGGGTGGGTTTGGGGGTGAAGGGACCCCTGTTTAGCCGCGGGATAGCGGCGTGGTTTAGCAGGGGCACACATGCCCCTGCTAACAATGAGCTCTGAAGCGAGATTTATTCTCGCTTCAGAGTCTCTTTAAATATTGTCTGTAACCTAAATTAATGTCCAGCGCTGCGTAATATGTTGGCGCATTATAAATACAATAAATAATAATAATAATAAAAACAACTTACTGCTTCTCCCACTTTTCCGATGTTTCCAATATCTCCAACTTCACCCTAGTAAGAAAATATGAAGATGTTTTAGAAGAACAGTTTCTATATTTACTAATACATTCAGGCGTCCTCATCTTAAAAAATAGGTAGACCTAAGTGAACTCTACACCAATATCTCCAAAAACGAAATCTACTTCCTGGCGCCCAACTTTAACACCCCACCTTCCCCCATATTAACTTCCTTTTGATGCCTAAACCTATCCTTCAAAATGATAAAGCAAAGCTGAAGTGGAAATAAAGGTATGAGATGATTAATTGAATGTGTTTTACTAAAGTTAAATAGAAAATACAATCACGTTTTATAATTTTTAAGATCAGTTCAAGGGCTTAATTTTAAGACTTCATTCTAAACAGCAGCCATGACAAATCTGCCTTACTGAGCTGAAAAATAAACAGAAGTAATGACTAAAACCTTATCACAAGACTTTTCTCACTGTCAATTTAACAATTTATAGTGACTCCCCTATACCTATTCTTTAACACTTACCCAGGGGCGTAGCAATAGGGGTTGCAGAGGTAGCAACCACATCAGGGCCCTTGGGCCAGAGGGGCCCCGAAGAGCTCTCCCTCAACTGCAGTATTGGCTCTCTCTTGGTCCTATGCTCATAATAATCACTTCTATAGATGCTTTGAATATTGGTAATCATTAACAAACTGTTTCCTATCCCCTTCTTGCACCTCTGAGATTGTAGTTGCCATTGGCAGGTTTTGGTGTGCCGTATCAATTGTTATGTATAGAGTGCTTGGGGGGCCCCATTGTAAAACTTGCAACGGGGCCCGCAGCTCCTTAGCTACGCCACTGCGCTTACCCTCCAAATCTTGGCCCCTAACCCCACCATCCATCATCCTTTTTCAGTGTTCCAAGTCATTAAAATGAAACTAGGCACCTGCTGCTAATTTAGTTATCAGGTACTCAGTCTCATGCTACGTACACACATGCGACAACGATCGTTCGTTGAGAACGACGAACGAACTTTTAATTGATGAAAGAACGACCTAAGTAAAGTTAGTTTTAAAAGGTGTGTAACGATCTGATCGTTAGAACAAACGTTACATCACGTAAAGCAACTAATGCGCCTGCGCATCAAAATGAGAAGTTTCACGGATAAATTGTGAAATGCGCATGTCAAGCCTAGTACGAACGACCGTTTCCAACGATGTACTTCTTTTGCAAACGATTGTCGTTGGTTAAAATCCGCCGAGACAGAACTTTCTTTTGTAGCGATTTGGCTCGTTCGTCGTTTGCCTTAATAGTCGGTGGTTCGTTTTTTGTAACGATCGTCGTTGGTAAAGATCGGGGAACGATCGTTACAAACGACTATAGTCGCATGTGTGTACGCACCTTTAGCACCGTATACCAATAAGTTTGGAAGCATGGCACCCAAACTTACCATGAGTCTCTGCCAGATCCACTGGCTCATATTATGGCGCTATACAGGTCTCAAATGCCAGGATGAAGTAAACTTCATTGTATTCAACAATTCCTGATTTGTTATAAATTATATTTTTGGCAGTTTTTAAAGAGGTATAGCATAGAAGGTATAGTTATAGCCCTACTGTGGTCTATGCTATAGCTGAATACATGCAGCCATATGTTTTAGAGAGAAATTATTATAATTATCCTTTTCATTATGGAGGCATCTCTGTTTCTTTTGGCCCTCAACAACATTCCTAGTGATTCACATTCTCCTTAAATTAAATAATAAACATTACTGTATAAACTTTAATAAATAAAATTGCTATTTTTTACAGTACTTTTTAAATATTGCCTCACTTGAAATACATTCCTAATTTTATCAGTGATGCCGGCATCTTTAGTGCTGGCAAGGTAAAAAAAAACTGTGGCATGTTTTGCGTGCATGATATATACAATACAATATACAATAACATTTCTATAGCGCTTTTCTCCCATAGGACTCAAGGCGCTTAGGCTCTCTCAGATTCATTAATTGGTAGTAGGATGAAGTATTCACACAACAAAAGTTATATTTCTGCAAATGCCAAACTGAACACAGACTCACGGTAAGATATAAAGGCGAAAGGAAAAATGCGTGTCGGGTGAAGCTGATATAAGTCTAAACAAAAAATACCACTGTGAATTAGACACCAAATGTGAACAAAAACAATAAAAAGCCAGTCATGTGATCCAAGGCAATGGTCACACTTTAGCTGTCGAAGCAGAGGGTATTGGAGACACAATAGCCGATTGGCTGAGCAAAGCTGTTCCACCTCCTCCACAAGCTCTGCCAAAACATCTGTTTCTCATCATGTGACTGGCTCTTTGATAATATTGGTCAAATGACCAGCCACCAGAGGGAGCCCTGATTCCAATTTTTGCAGCGACTAGTTCATTTTGAGTGCTTTTATAAATAGCTGACCCAAGGTCCTGATAGGAAGATTAACATCTTTCCCACCAGAGCAAGATAAAAAAATAAAAAAAACACAAAGTTTTGCAAATACCCTAAAAAGGATAAAACAATGTACAAAAACTGTTCAGAAATGTAAACATTTTTGAATCAATTTAAAAAATATGAAATTAATGTAGCACAAACAATTTTATACCTACGGAATACCCCGTAAACTGATATACCCGACTATAAGTCTAGAAATTTAGGTCTGAATAACTAAATAAAAGTATAGTGGTCGACTTGTACTCGAATTAGATCTACATTTCTGACTTGTAGGCGAAGGGCCTACCTCTCTCTCAACCTCTAGAGAGTGAACCCCAGCAGCCAGCATGCTTTATAACCCCTCTCCCACCATCACCTTTTGCTTGAAAAAGCACTATTTTGTACAGCTTACTTTTGATATGAGAAGGTTTTTGAGGCATCCAATGCCTGTGAGACACTGACATTTATACCAACCAATGGCTGCAACACTGTGTACACTGAGGCAGGGCCGGGCCGAGGCAGAGGCGAGAGAGGCTCCAGCCTCAGGGCGCAGTGTAGGAGGGGTGCACAACTCACTCAGCTATATCATTCCTCTACTGCAATTGAAGCTAAGAAAAATAAGAAAAGCGGATACATGGCAGTGACTACAAGCCAGATAACTAGAGATTAAGGCGTTGAGGGGTTTTAGGCCCTAGGCATACTCTTAATCTAATAGCAATCAGTGTGTGATGGCTGGAGTGGGAGGGATGGAAGGGTGCACTTCGGCGTCTCAGCCTTGGGTGCTGTAGGGCCTTGTCCCAGCTCTGCACTGAGTAACAAGTGTACTATTAGTGACATTCCCATTTGCACTAATTTCCCCAGTAGTGACACCTTCTTGATAAGGGAAATGCCAAGAGAATACAGGTATAGACCTATCTACAACAATTAACAAGGAAAGGACAAGAGGAATGATACTAGGCTGCAGGAGGGGGCAGGGATAATTGCAGCACTTGGGGGCCTGGAGGGGTTAATGGCTGCAATAATGTATACAGTACAGTCATTAACCCCTCCTGGTCCCCATGTGCAGCCAATAACTTCTCTGGGTAGACTTATACTTGAGTCATTAAAAAATTCCAGCTTAACAGGGTCGAATATTGGGGTTGATTTGTACACGAGGTTTACTTACATTCGAGGATATATGGGTGGGTCATTTATTAGACCCGCTTACAGTTTTACAGTTTGCACAAAAGTAAAAATGCTTTCTTTTTTGGGGGGTGGCAGAAAACACCTGTGACAGTTTGTGAAGCAGTCTGAACCCACTAGAGCGATTTTCTGAGCGTTTAGGGAGCGATTCAAACCGCTAGCGATCTCCCTAAACGCTCAGCTAATGTTATGGGCCAAATTCCACTGGAACAATTGCGATTACTAAATCGCAAAACTCGGGACAGTTTCTGCAATGTAAAGTATATAAACGCTGGCATAATCGCTGGTCAAAACCTACACAGAGTGATTTTGCTAGCGTTTTTACATTACTGCACACTGTAACAAAATGAAAATTTATTGAAAGGACCAATCAGAATTAAAAACGCTAATCGCTACACAACCGCTGGAAAATTAATTACACTTTTTAAAATTGCTCCCGAAAACACTCATGAGATCGCTTACAAACCGCTCATACAAAATGCTAGCGATTGTGATTAGCGATAGCGTTTTGTAGTGGGTTCCAGGCCTTAGTAAGTTACTTCTCTGAGCTCACAGGCACTTAACTGTGGAGGGCAGTTATTTCCGCTTTCTCTGCTCTACTGTATTCTTGTGCCATTTTGCAAGCTGATAGTAGAATTACTTTGAAATACAAGAATAAAGATAATTGAGAGCCCGTGTAGTATGTAGGTACCATAAGATAAATATTGCAACAAAAATGGGTACTCTCACAAAGGTGGGTTACCACTAAGGCAACCACTGTAACAGGAGATTAGACCTGACCCCACTCTGGCTAAAAGTCGCTCTCTGTAGACAGAAACATTTGGGTAACACCCCCCCCACCAAGGGTGGACTAGATCATATGATGAACAGAAGTGACCAAATCAGAGTAAAAAATGTAAGATCAGTTTAAGAAGGGAGACAGTGGTGGACTTACCTCCCGAAGTAGAAACAGAAATACTTTATTTGTGACTCCAAAGTTTGCAATGCGTTTCACGGGACAAAGCCCACTTCCTCAGGATATAACAAGAGCAACTGCTCTTTGCTGGCTTATGTTGCTATAGCATGAGCTAATCTCTATCATGGGCAAAGTGTCAAGACAGGAAGAGGCTTTCCACCAATGAGAGCAGGCATGCAAATTCCTACACAGGTGAATGGTAATTAATCAATCCTGTGCTTTCTGGACTGCAAAATGATAACAGATGGAAATGACACTCATTGCAAATGCTAGCAGCACTATGCAGCTGCACGTGTGCAGAGAAGTCAGAACTGCCTGGCTGGGTACAGCTCAGCTGCAACCAACAGAACATGCCACATGCGAGTTCATTATGCTGGGCACACACTATGAGATTTTCTGGACGATTTACTGTCAGATCGATTATTTCCAACATGTACGATTTTCTTTCCGATCGATTTCTGAGCATTTTCCGATCGATTTCCTATTAAAGTTAGCGAAAATCGATCGGAAAATGCTCGGAAATCGATCGGAAAGCAAATCGGACATGTTGGAAATAATCGATCTGACAGTAAATCAGCTAGAAAATCTCATAGTGTGTACCCAGCATCACACCACCAAGTGGTGGAAATGGTATCAGTGCTATAGAAATGCATAATAAAAATTCTACCATTGTATACAGTAGTCTAGATAGCAGAGCAGGGCCGAGGCAGAGGCGAGAGAGACTCCAGCCTTAGGGTGCAGTGTAGGAGGGAGCGCAAAATAACAAAGGGGTACACATGGTAGTGACTGCAAGCCAGATAACTAGAGATTAAGGTGTTGGGGGCCCTGGGGTACCTCTTAGTCTAATAGCAATCAGTGTGTGACGGCTGGGGTGGGAGGGATGGAGTGGCGCACTTTGGTGTCTCAGCCTTGGGTGCTGGAGGACCTTGTCCCAGCTCTGCTAGACAGTAAAATGTTAGCGACATCCGTGTGTAGGTTAGATTTATGGCACTTTTCCGCACTTGCAACATCAGCCTTTGTGTAAGCAGACAGCACAGAGCTATTTTTTCTATGGCACGACTTATCTTGAATATTAATTAAAAACAAACAGGGTAATTTTCTCCCGACATGGGGCAGCCATAAAGCTTCCCTGACATCTCCGCCAAGTCATTTGGAGGAGGAAGAGCCTATGTCATGTCCCAGATGGGGAACTCATCCTCTCTGTCTGTCCCGTTTCCTCTCTCCGCATTGTACCATCGGAAGAAAAGGCCCTTTATGCTCAGCAGATAGAGGAGCTCACCTTCAAGCCTTCCAGCCCTTGTTCTCCTGCGTAACCTTTACGTCCCGGTCTTCCCTGACAACAAATGAGAAAGAGACATTTTTCTGTGAGTTATCTCAAAGATTATTTCTCCATTCCAACATATGCAGATAGACACGGGCAGCCCCTGACGGCTCCTCCACAGGCCACAAAGCACTAATGGGTTAGCGATATGTCGGATTATAGTGCAGGGCGCGTACGCAGTAGAGTTGCATGCGCTAGCAACATAGCGGGAAAACACGTGCAAACTCACAAATAGTTAATTTTTTTGTTTTTTTTAAAGTGATGCTGAAGCAAAAAAAAAAAAAAGATATAATGAATTGGTTGTGTAGTAGAGATAATTACTAGAACATTTGTAGCAAAGAAAATATTCTCATATTTTTATTTTCAGTTATATAGTTTTTTTTTATAACATTGCATCATTCTCTAATATTTGCAATTTACATACTACTCCGCATGCTAAATGATTTCACAGAGCAGGCTAACGACCTTTTGAACTTTCTTCTGCATGAAAAAACAAATACAGTGGCAGACAGTTGAGATAACAAGCTTCAGAAGACAGAGCTCTCTGCGACTTTGAAAGTCCTGGAGCTTAATGGTTCTTTTGCATAGATAACAACTGGAGTTTCTTAACTCTTCCCGTACTGGAAACAACATTAGACTCGTATCTCTGCTGCAAATGTTTTATTTCTTTAGCTGTACTACACATACAAATCATTATATCATAAGTTTATTTTCACTGCAGATTCCATTTAATAGAGCATTAGTAGCAAAGAAAAAACTCTCAGATTTAGTATTTTCAGTTATATAGCTTTTTTTTTTTTTTTTTCTTTTATGACATTGCATCATTCTGTCATATTTGCAGTTTACAAACCACACTCAGGGCCATATGCAATTCACTTTTTCACCTGAGTTTTCTCCTAGGTGATATTTTAAAACTTGTCAATAAAATGCCTTTTAAGCCACCAGCAAGCAAAAAAATACTCAAAATAATTTTGATAGTACTTTATACCTACTTATTGATACTTTTTTTCCATTGCAAAGTGCTAAAAAGTTGTTTTAAATCAAAGATGACATTTTTCTCCTAGGAGAAAACTCAGGTGAAAAAGTGAATTGCATATGGCCCTCTGTATTTTAAGCTATGAAACACAGCAGAGCTAATGACCCTTTGCACTCGCCTGCAGAAAAAACCTCATCTGAAGCTGCCTCTCACTGTTTCTTTGATATATAAGAGCTTCAGAAAATAGGACTGTCTCTGACCCCAGCTCATTCGGAGAGCTCAGAAAAGCTCTTTTGCATAGATAATAATGGAAGTTTCTTAACTCTTCTTGTACTGGAAACAATAGGAGACGTGTTTCTTTGCTACTAATGTTCTATTTCTTAGCTGTACTACACATACAATTCATTATACCATAAGTTTATTTTCACTTCAGATGCCCTTTAAAGCAGATATCCAGAGTTTAACTGGGCCCTGGTTCAAATCCCAGCCAGAAATTATCTGCATGTAGTTTGTATGTTCTCCTTGTGTTTGAGTGGGGTTCCTCCGGGCACTCCAGTTTCCTCCCACATCCCAAAAGCATACAGATAAATTGATTGGCTACCCCCTAAAAATTGGCTTTAGACAACACTGGACATATCATTATGATAGATATTAGATTGTGAGCTCCTCTGAGGACAGTTAGTGACATGACTATGTACTCTGTAACGTGCTGAAAAAGATGTCAGCACGATATAAATACATAATAATAATATGGTAGGACATTAGACTATGACTATGGTAGGATTAGATTGTTAGCTCCTCTGAGGACAGTCAGTGACATGACTATGTACTCTGTAAAGTGCTGCAGAAGTTGTCAGTGCAATATAAATACATAATAATAATATGGTTGGACATTTAGACTATGACAATGGTAAGGATTAGACTGTGAGCTCCTCTGAGGACAGTCAGTGACATGACTATGTACTCTGTAAAGTGCTGCAGAAGTTGTCAGTGCAATAAATATAAATACATAATAATAATATGGTTGGACATTTAGACTATGACAATGGTAAGGATTAGACTGTCCTCTGAGGACAGTCAGTGACATGACTATGTACTCTGTAAAGTGCTGCAGAAGATGTCACTGCTATATAAATACATAATAATACGGTAGGACATTAGACTATGACTATGGTAGGATTAGATTGTTAGCTCCTCTGAGAACAGTCAGTGACATGACTATGTACTCTGTAAAGCGATGCAGAAGATGTCACTGCTATATAAATACATAATAATAATATGGTAGGACATTAGACTATGACTATGGTAGGATTAGACTGTGAGCTCCTCTGAGGACAGTCAGTGACATGACTATGTACTCTGTAATGTGCTGCAGAAGATGGCAGTGCTATATAAATACATAATAATAATAATAATAATATGGTAGGACATTAGACTATGACTATGGTAGAGATTAGATTGTGAGCTCCTCTGAGATAGAGTTAACAGCAAGACTATGTACTTTGTAAAGTGCCATGGAAGATGTCGGAACTATATAAATACTAAAGAATAATATAACGCATATTGAACATATCCTCTTCTCCTGCGTGTTAATTTTTGCCCAGAGCCTCATTTCACTCAAACCTGGCCCTGGCTAATCATCATAAAACGATTAGATATATTTAAATATCATCAGTACTGAGACATTATAACCAATGGACTCTTTAGTTAAGTTGTGATGGATTTCAATTTTATCTGCCAAATTCCTAGACAGATCAGTCCTCAGGCTTATACAGTAATTCATGGATCAGTTCAGTGTCAGACACAGCTAAGAGGAAAGATTGTAGGACAGTACAGATACATGGTGGAACATATGGCTTGTATTTGTGTGCACTGGCTGCTGGAGACCGGAGGAATGCCACAGGACTTCTTGGTAGTTATGGATGTTGTATGCAAACGTTACACTAGATAACGCATCAGCTTAATAAACTGTGTCCGCTAGACATTCTGGAGGCATGCAGGACGTATGCAAGGCAATTCAAACAGAATTAATAAGAATTCCAAAGCATTATTCAATGCCATCCCTGCTAAGATCGGACCTGTGAATTATGATGATATGAATAACACAAATCCATTTTGTTGGACTGGTTCCTTCCATCACCTTCATCTGCCAGAGAGGCGTACTATAAATGTGATGGTCTTTTTTTTGACATTTTGCAAATGTGCTCAAAATTGCATTTTTATTAAAGTGGAATGAAACCCAGCATTTCTTATTTGCTCTAAAAGATTATTTACATCATATACTAACACAATATTTTTTTTTTAGTAAAACAGCATTCAAAGGGTTAAATTACAGAATTGACTTTTTCTCCTGCAGGGGCAGCCGCATCTGAACTGGTGATAGCCTTATCTTGTGTTTACATTCTTCACTTGATACAATTAAGTAAACATTCTCTGACTGTGCAGAAACTTCTGCTAATGAGTCCTGAACTGAAACACTGCTCAGAAATCATTACTGGCGGCATTTACAATAGAAATACAACAGTTATGAATAAACCGTACCAGCAGCTTTCAAAGTATATAAACTGAACTTTGGGAACTTATCATTTCTAAATGAATAATAATACTTGTGCACAAAAGCAAATATGATAATTGTATGGGTTATAAAAAGTAGGAAAAAACATTTTTATTGAATATTTTGTCAGAGTTTAAAACCGCTTTAAAGTGACCCCGAGCAGAGGTTGTGGGTAAACTTCCTCCTCCCGGTTCATCCGGTATAAATTACATTACATCGGCGATTCTGCTCAAAGTTGCGCTGTGACCCGGAAACAGTAAGTTGGGTGACGCGCTTACACCTCCTCTAGTGTCATCCTCTCCTGTGTGTGCATGGCACTTAGTTCATGATAGCACGGTGACCCGGAAGTAGTTTAGCGAAGAGAGGAGAGCGGTGCGCCCCCCCCCCCCCCCCCCCGCGCGCGCGCTAACGGTGCATTCACCGGAAGTAAATACTTTCGGTATACGCACCGCTATGAGAGTCGCTCTCCTCTCTTCACTGCGGTGACTGGTCACTGGTGATCTGAGGTCTAGTCTAGCAAGGGGGATCCGGAGACTCTCCTGGAGGAGGGGGCCGCCGGCTCTAGAAGGTAAACGAGCGGCAGCCGGGGAGGGAGTGGGCAGTCCGTGGGTGGGTTGCAAGCTGTTGCCAGCCGTTCAGCGCTATGGGCGGACTGCCCCTGATCTCTAGAGATAAGTAAGCGCTATGTATGAAACACATTGACGCTATTATGTACGTACCATCGGTCCTGGACCACCCAGAGGTCCAACTGGCCCTTCTTCGCCCTGCAGAGTAGATGATAAATTTAAATTGTATATGTATGCATATAAAATAATTACAGTCGAGTGATATTTTACACAAAGTAAATACTGGTGGTTATGAAAAATATTGAGGAAATAAAATGAGCTGAAGAGTTTAACATTTAAACACAAAAATCCATAAAAAAACTTGAAATCAAAATCACATCCAAATATAAAACCGTTGATGATAAACACAAAGACCGGAACAATGAAACCAACAGTGGTCAAAGATTGTAAGGGATTCCTTTGCCAAAGAATCTAATGCTAGGTACACACAATGCAATTTCCCATCAGATCAACAAGTCAAATTTACAGATTTCCGATGGGTCCAATCTGCTCCTGAATAATAGCAGGATCGATTATCAGATCACTTATGCATAAAATTGACGAACGGACATGTCGGAAATGATTGATTTGACCCAATGATCAGATAGAAATTGGATGGTGTGTATCTAGCATAAAGTACAGTGTCACACTAAACAATAAAGTGTTCCCCCCTCCCCCATGGTTAGATTTTAGCCCCTACCTAATTAAGCCATTGTGTCACCTATACTTAGCCTTAAGATTCATTGGTTATGACTGCTGCCCGTAGCGATCGGACCAGACATTGCTATGCAGTTGCCTAGCCATGTATCTGTACAACACTGGGGTCCCCAAACTGAGCCCCATAGTGATCACATACAGTCACCACAGAATACTCAACATGCTCAACTAGTGATGAAATATGGCATACATGGAAAAGCCGAATAATATAGTTTGAGGTGTTTTATAACTGTGGCTCTTGTCACGTGAAAATTAGGAAGAGAGAAAAATGAAAAGAAAAAAATGTATTTTCTGTATTTATAAAATTAAAAACATTCTAGCAAAAAATTATAATATTATCATAAAAACAATATACAGTATGTATGACTTTGATAGTATAAATAATAAAAAAAAAGTATTATCAATGGTGACAGCTGAAATGCCAAAAAAAAGGCCAGGAATGCGAAGTGGTGAAACGCTCTGCTGTTCTATCGAACTGTTCATTTCACCTGTTCAAATTCTCTGCCAGAACCTCTCTGGTGTTCTATTATTCCACTAAGGAGGAAAGAGTTACTCGGTGCAATATCTAGAGAATAGAGAAGGTCTGGCTACACAGTGACTTCCAATGACTTCAGTTCCACGTCACTGTCATGCTAGTCACAATACAGCTGCTGTCGATGGTCATGCATTTTGCAAACTCATCCACCATAATTATGTCTTTGTCATCCCAAAACACTGTACTGAATTCCTATCTATCTCTCAACAGCCATAGCACTGAGCTAGGGCTGTAGTTATCCCAAGACTCCCCACTTTGGTGCCACTTGACATGTAAACATCCTTTGCGATCCATACTTTATTAACCCATTAGCAGCTTCAACAGAGTTATCTCGTTTGAGATAAGTGTACTGCTTTTGACCTCAGTTTGTAGAATTTGTGCTGTAAATTCTTGAAATGCTTTGATCTCTCTCTATTAGCAGACCATAGAAGCTGAAACCAGATGTTCTCTGTTATTGACTCACACTGCCCCCTAGTGACAAGTGGTCTTAAATACACATTACAGCAGTACTAATTACAAGCACTGAAATGTAACAAATAAAATGTGCTGAAATAAATTGGCCTGGAGCACTTGTAAGCCTCTAAATAAATCAGCCGCTAAAGGATTAATGCCAACTTTCACTTTCCTGCCGCATATAGGATCGGAATACCAGGCTCAGTCTAAATCCTTTCTGTATGACTCTTTCTATTTATGATTATTCTACAGAGGGATCATTCATTAAGAGGTAGGTTTCCTCCATAATGATCACCAGCTCCACCTGTGGCTACCCCAGTAAGCCTATGTGGGCGCCCCTGTATGGCAGCACAATTCTCTCTTTTCCTGATGCAGGAGCAACATGCAATATTACTGCCCATTCTCACCTCTACACCTTTTGGACCGGGTGGACCTGGAGGCCCTCTGTCTCCAATGAGACCCTGCAGAGGAACAATAATCAGATCATTTACAATACACACCACTCTGATAGTGTGATAAAGCAAAGTACAAAAGTGAGAGAAAACAATGAACTTCTACTTATGCTTACCCAGAGTTTTGAAGTAACCATGTGACCAACAGGAAAACTTTATACGAGGCGCATTAAGAATTTAAGAGTCGTATGCTTTTATCTGCCTTGCAAGGTATTCTTTCAGTGCAATTTAACCTGCATCTGTCTTTTCTCCCTGCACCGCTTGTCGCGTGACTGCAGAACGCCAGTAATTATTTGTTCAGCAACATTAACATGAAGTGGCCCCAACCCCATACTGTAGTTGAAGAGGGTGATGCTAATACAACAAAGGGATTAAAATTGTAAAAATATATGATAACTGCTGAAAGTGTACCAGAGACGAGTAAGTATAAAAGTTTTATACATACCTGGTGATTCCTCCTGCTTCCTTTGCACTGATCGCTCCCACGCTGCTGTCCTCCATCTCCTCGTTCTTCCGTTAGAAGCCCCGTAAGTTAGGCCAGTCGGCACACGCGCAGTGCGCCCCCCTCATTCCCGTGGCTGGGAACATTCTGCGCCTGCGCAGTAGTACTATGCAGGTACAGAGCCCTCTTGGCCATGGGAGCATGGTGGTGTGTGCGCATGCCGCTAGGCCATGCATGCACAGAGCGCCCCGACTCACCAAGCTATAGGGACTGCTAACTGGATAACGAGGAAGACGTTGTGGGAGCGAACAGTGCGGAGGGGGGAAGAGGAAGCCCCAGGTATGTATAAAACTTTTATACTTACTCGTCTCTGGTACACTTTAAAGAGACTCTGTAACAAAATTTTGAGCCTTATTTCTTCTATCCTAGAAGTTCCTATACCTGTTCTAATGTGCTCTGGCGTACTGCAGCCTTTTCTAGTTGCACTGTCTCTGTAATAAATCTTATCTTCTTTCCTCTGTCGGCTCGGTCGGGCTCAGGCTGGAATGTGTGGAATGTGCAGCACTGCTTGTGATAGGCAGAAGTTTTACACACCCTCTCCAAGCTCTCCTCTCAGCCTATCACACTCTGGTTAGCAGCCATGTCTTTTGTTTGTAAACACTGCCTAAAACTGGCAATTACAAGCCAGGATTGCAGCAGGAAGTGGCAGAAACAGCACAGAGGGGCCCAGGAGAAAATAATGAATAGAATGGTATGCTTTTTACTGTAAGAATTTTAGAGTACAGATTCTCTTTAAATAAAGGAGGTGATTATGTGGAGAAAAAAATAAGAAGTTACGGTGTGACTAAAATAACAATAAAATGTTTCCATAACTGTTTAAATGGTTGTTATTTTCCAGACGACCCTCATATTTTGTCGGCTACATTGGTGTACAACCGGGATTGGAATATTTCCAGAGCAACTCTGTTCTGTGCACCGTAGCGAACGCATATAGTCGCTACGGACGCACAGACTGGTGATAATAGTACTCTATATGCTCATCTAGTGATGAAATACGGCATATGTAAAATCATTTTAATCGGGATGAGGCAAATATTATATTTTGAGGTGTTTTATACCTGTGGCTCTTGTCAAGTGAAAACTAGGAAGGTGAAAAATGAAAAAAATGCTCTATTTTCTGAATTTACACCCATTTTTCCCCTGTAAGAGGTTAATAAAACTAAAACAGTTTTGGAAAAAATATTATCCAAAGAAACCTAAAAAACGGGAAAAAAACAGTATATGTATCAATTTGATGGCATAAGTAATGAAAAAGTTATTGCTGTATCAATGGTGACGGCTGGAATGCCAAAATGGTCCGGAGTTTTACAGGGGAAAAAGCCGGGTTTGTGAATTAGTTAAATGTTCAGTTGGAGAGATAGAGTTAGGGAGAGGGGGGCACACTTCATGTTAATGTTGCTGGCGTTACTGGCGTTCAGCAGTCACTTTCAGACTACAACCACTTCATGCTCGTGGCAAAAAAAACAAAAAAACATTTCCACACAACTGATGTTTCAATAGTTTGTATAGAAATACAAAAACAAAAAACAAGTTGAGCAATACATACAATATGCAAAAATACCTGACTGCCATTAAAACTTCAAACCTGACGAAACTCTGTTTTGTAAAAAGGAACTGATGGGGAGAATTGTAAATTAAAATAGACAGATGAAATGTGCCTCTAAAATAACATTCTTACCTTTGGCCCTTCCGGCCCGTTGAGCCCAGGTAAGCCGATATCTCCCGGAAATCCCTGCAGAACGAGAAATCATCAAAACAACTGTTAAAGATTTACAACTAGTCTTTTTGTGATCATAATGCAGTGTGCAGAGTGAAGGGAAAATAACAGATGCCGTCTGTCTGGAGTCTCATGGACGCAAAAACAAAACAAAAACTATTTATTAGTTATAAACCTGCATTACTTTTACTCCTACAGCAGAACTTTCTAAAACATTTTTTTTGTCTTTCCACACTACAGCTGGGCAGGGCTGGTTCTAGTGGCTAGGGACGATCAATGAGATGCAAATATTTCCAAATTCATGCAGATTTATGTAAATCTTATGCAAATATATGCAGCTTGAAAATGGACCAATCAATTTAAACCTGGGTGGGACTTGATTGGTCCATTTTGAAGCTGCACATATTTGAATAAAAATGTACATAATCCTGCATGAGCTCGGAAAAATTGGCATCTTATTGATCATCCCTACTAGTGACAATGTGGCCCTGGGGCAAAATAAACCTTGGGGCCTGCCGTAAGTGGCCTTAGTGTAGGGGCCCCTTTATTTCTGGAAATCTCCCCCCAGGGCCCCCTGAGTTGACCGCTTGTCCCCTTGGTGGTCTCCCACCAACTATATATAGAGGTCCCCAGGGCCGCTGCAGAGTTTCAGCAGCATAGTGACTCGCCTATCCAGGCCGGCACGCTCTTCCTCTAATCCGTGCACTTCCATCTTCATCCTCATGGGAGAGCCTCTCCTCAGTGACCCCGCGCATATTATTATTTAATAGCATGCCACCACCCGGGTCACTGAGAAGAGGAGGTCAGCAGAGATGAAGACAGAAGTGTGTAGAGTAATGAGGAACGTGCCGGCCTGGGCAGGTGAGTCGTTATGCTACCGAAAACTGGGCAGGGGCCCTGGGCACCACTATTTAGTCGATGAAGACTTAGGGGGGCACAGCAGTGCTCAGGAGCCCTGGGGAAACTGCCCAGGTTGCCCCAATGGAGGCTAGGCATACATCACACAATTCAGTTAACAGATCAGATGATAGATTGTTATAATCAAATCTAATTTAAAAAAAAAGAGGTTAAACCTATAGCATCCACTGTTGTTATTGTGATCTAATATTGATCAGATCTGATTGATGCCGGCCGGAGTGCAGGGACTCTGCTAAAATCTTGTCTAATGTCAGATGGCACAAGGCGGAGACCTGGTAAATTACCGATAGCAGGAAGGCATCAATCCTTTACCTTATCCACCTCTAATCTGGTATATCTAGAGAGGTTAAGGTGTATACAATCGCACAATTACTGTTGCCCACATGGATTGAGACTCTACCCCTCAGGCAACAGCTTTGAACCAATGTTGCTAGCAATGCATTCTGGGGAGGAGTGCTGGCGGTACAATGCAGGATGGAGCAGGAGAGGTAGGCAGGAAAACAATCCTTTGAGGAATCTGCTGCTGAGCAGGACACTAAGGTGTATGATTGAGACAGGGTCACTGAAAAGGAAGGTGGATCATGTTGCAGGAGTGCAGACAGGTGTTACCTCTCCAAAAACTCTGGAGTTCAAGAAGCCTGCTGCAGATCTCTGTGAGGATCCCACAGCATGCTCCCTTATCACTGGACGCTGAGACCAGGCCCCCTTTGGCTGTGGGCTCCATAGGAGCCACAATGGCAGCATTGGTGATCCCTACACCACTGCCTTTGGAGATAGACAAGGCAATGTGTAAATAGTTTTATATCCTCTGAAAAGTGCAGAACCATGGGAAACAGGTTCTGCTCCGAGTATTTGCATTTAGGTAGCAGTCTACTGCCAGGAGGTCCTTGGAGCAGTCAGAATTCTGCTCAGATCTATGCAGAGAACCACATTCTCTCTAATTCCTGGCTTTACTACACGCCACTGCTTCTGAATCATCACAAAAGGATCCAACTTTACTGCGACTTTATCTTCTTTTCAATGTGTACAATTTTGTTTTTGTGAAGCCTTTAGACTTTAGTTTATAATCTTCACTTACTGGTTTCACCAGCAGACTTCAAAGGGCTTATTTGCCAAGATTAAAGTCAATTATTTTATGAGATGAGAAGCTGATGCCTGCATGGGAAACAGCTCCTCGACACTGCAGGACACAGAGTACATAAAGCTTTCCGCAAATCCGCTCATTCGACGACTATGCCAAAATGTTACTCATATAAGTCACTTCAGAATTCTGTGTTCCGTAAAAATTAATACTAATCTGTGGAGAAACATAAATCCTCTCGTGCCTACGGCAAATCCAACTCTGCATCAAAATAAAATGAATGTTCCCTCAAGAGTTACAGTCTAAATTTCCTGTCTAATAAAAAAAAAAACACTCCACCAAGCTTAGATGGCTTACTTATTAGGCAACAATACATTTCTTAATCTGGTAGCAGAATATATCGGGTTCTAAAAATCTCCAATTCTTCCAGTGCAACTGCCAACACATAACTGATTCATGTTCATAGCGGTGGGTCGTTCATATCGGCGGCTGTTATAAGACTCCCTGTATTCGGTACAGAAGATGCAGATACTTTTTCTTCTCACTCTTGGGGGGGAGAAAAGTTTGTATTATAGTCCAAAGAATATGATAGATGATTTTCCTTTTTTTTACTCTTTAAAATGCCATTGAAAAAGTACCAAAAAGTAGTTGAAAAATGTACTGTCAAAATTATTTTGAGTATTGTCTTGCAGCAAGGTGGCTTAAAAGGCATTTTATTGACAATGTGTGAGTTATCACCTAGGAGAAAACTCCAAGGGCCCTTATTTAAATTTACTTATTCAGAAGTTTCCTCCCAGGCAGTGGTGCTCGGATACCCCTTTTTAATATCCGAATTGATTCGGATCCGGATACCCAGATATCCGGATCCGAATCGGATATCTGAATCCGAACTTTTTGGTATCCCAGTAAACTCGGATATCCGAACCCAATATCCGGCCAGATTCGGATATCCGGATAGAAACCAGAAGTGACCTGAAAATGGCTTAAAATGCTTCCAAAAGTCTCTTCAAATAGCAAAAAGAACTTTCGGAGCTCTCTCTCTCTCTCTCTCCCTGGATGCCTTCGAAAGGGATTTTTGCCATTGAAGGTGATTTTGGCTTCTGCTCGGATATCTGAACTAACTGTCCGCCCGGATTTCGGATTTTAAATGGGAAATCCGAGTTTGCTCGGATAGTCTATTCGGATTTTAAAAAACATCCGAATTGCTATTCAAAGTTTGGATAGTCAAAAAAGTTCGGATTATCTGGGTAGTTCGGATATCCGAAATCTTGCCGAGCACCACTGCTCCCAGGAGATATTTTCACACCTTATCAACAAGATGCCTTTTAAGCCACCAGCAAGCAAGAAACTTGTCAGTTACCGCTCCTGGGATCCAGTGCCAGTTACCGTTGTACACCATCCTGGAGGACTTCCGGGATCTTACGTCTTACTAGGCGCACAAGCCCCTAGTTCTTTTATGTGTGTGGCAGGGGGCGTGGCTTCAGCACTGGTGCGAAGGTCAGGGTAGTTAAACCCTGACCAATCAGTGCCCAGTGCTGTTGAACCGTTGGGCCAGCTACGGTGTGTTTGCACGCTGTTCCCAACTTTTCCTGTCACGCCATTCCTGTCACCCCAGTTCTGTCATTCTCCTTCCCTTACGGCAAGGTAACCCCTCCAAGCAGTCAATAGAAGAGGCGCCCCAAAATAGTAATTGTCCCACTGCAGCTGCTTCAAAGATGTATCCTTTTTCATCCAATGCAATCTATGACAGTCACTCAGCAGCGCTCAAGTGGTCCACATCAGGATGCTACCATCCACTTCTTCCACCTCCAGAGATCCCACATAGGTTCCTTATGTACTTAGGAGTGCAGCTCAGTGCACAAAACAAACGACAGAGGGTTCTCTCAGTGGAAAAATTCCAACGACACTTTATTAGGATAAAAGTTTTTGTTCAGGAATACAAGCAAATGACACTCACATTCCGAGGGTCCTACTCCAGTAGGGGCCCTCCAGGTTAATGCACCCACTCAGTGTGGTACTCAATTTTGTATTCCTGTAAAAACTTTTATCCTAATAAAGTGTTGTTGGAATTTTTCCACTGAGAGAACCCTCTGTCGTTTGTTTTGTGCACTGAGCTGCACTCCTAGGTACATAAGGAACCTATGTGGGAGCTCTGGAGGTGGAAGAAGTGTATGGTAGCATCCTGATGTGGACCACTTGAGCGCTGCTAAGTGACTGTCATAGGTAACCCTTCCTGTTCTTCTCTTCTCTGGTGGGGCAGTTCTAGGGGTCGTGACCTGGTGGGCATAAAGCAGCAAAGTAGTTTGCCGCCCATTAGGGGTGATGGCCAGGGGCGTAGCAATAGGGGTGCAGAGGTAGCGACCGCATCGGGGCCCCAAGGGGCCCTCCCTTAACTGTAGTATTAGCTCTCTATTGGTCCTGTGCTCATGATAATCACTTCCATAGATGCTTTGAATAGTAATAATCATTAACAAGCTATTCCCCATCCCCTTCTTGCACCTCTGACACTGTAGTTGCCATTGGCAAGTTTTGGTGCGTCGTATCAATTGTTATGTATAGAGTGCTTGGGGGGGGGGGGGGGCATTGTAAAACTTGCATCGGGGCCCACAGCTCCTTAGCTACGCCACTGATGATGTCCCATCATCCCCTGCTGGCTGCACTGGTGGCGACCTGCGTCCCCACTTAGACTCCATGCCCTGGGAGTGCCCGAAACAATCACCAATGCCAAAATCAACAGGACCCTGAAAAAAATACTAAAAACAGAAGACAAAAAATTATCTCCTAGGAGAAAACTCATGAGAAAAAGTGAATTGTAATAAATCCAAATGAGGTTTGTGGGATCTGACTATATTTCTCTTCAACAAGGTCTCCTATGTGGTATGTCCTAAGAGTCAGCTGGTGTTGGAATTTGTGCTTGGAACATTGCTAGACATAATATGACAGCAACCATTCACATACTTGATTTGAACTTTGAGAAAACTGCCTGGAAAGCGCGATAGTTACTGGCATCTGGGGCCAATCCATTGTGCCAACACCAACTTTTCCAATGTGATAATAAACAAAAAGAGGGTGGGAAACCTGATTGCCTCAACCTAACAAGGGACAGTTTAAGTTGTTCAGTCCAGAACAATATAACATGTTTGACACAAGTTGAAATACTCTTGAGATACTTGAGGACTTTGGAACGCAGTGGTATCATTCATCATGTCCAATCTTCTCCATCAACACAGCTAGGTCACATGGTGGAAAATACTGATAATCATCCAATATCCCCAGGTTTAACTTTATTTTAACTATTAGTGTGGTGTAGGAAAAGCTTAAAAGTAAATTCATTATCAGCCATATATCCAGCAAGCAACTTTAAAGGATACCAGAATTGAGAGGTATATGGAGGCTGCCATATTGTATTTTAAGCAATGCCAGTTGCCTGGCAGTCCTGCTGATCTTTTGGCTGCAGTAGTGTCTGAATTACCCACAAGAAACAAGCATGCAGCTAATCCAGTCAAGCGTCAGGCAGAAACCTCTGATCTGCTGCATGCTTGTTCAGGGTCTATGCTTAAAAGTACAAGAGGCAGAGGATCAGCTGAACTGCCAGGCAACTGGTATTGCTTAAAAATATATAAATAAGTTACCTCCTCTGTAGTTAATTTACCTCCTCTGTAGTTATTTTCACACGCAGTTAATAAACAGCCTGTCTTTTGGCTGCAGTAGTGTCTGAATTACCCACAAGAAACAAGCATGCAGCTAATCCAGTCAAGCGTCAGGCAGAAACCTCTGATCTGCTGCATGCTTGTTCAGGGTCTATGCTTAAAAGTACAAGAGGCAGAGGATCAGCTGAACTGCCAGGCAACTGGTATTGCTTAAAAATATATAAATAAGTTACCTCCTCTGTAGTTAATTTACCTCCTCTGTAGTTATTTTCACACGCAGTTAATAAACAGCCTGTCTTTAACTCTGGAGTTATTTTAAGGATTGAAGAGTTAACTTAAAGACAGAAGAGTTAACTTTAGGTTTGCCTGAGGTAAACTGTTTCCTGACTACTACATGCCTCATCACCATGGCAACAACTCTAGAAACAATATTAAAGACAGGAGATAAGCTTAGATAATTGAGGCCAATGTCTTTGCCTACTCCGTGTTTCCTGTTAACATTTCTGTGGGTAACTACCCAATGTGGTTAATCATGAAAGCAGCTTATTTTAAGTTAGTTGTAAGTGGTAAGTTTCCAGGTACACTAATAGGGGTGGCCCTGCCTAGGAGAACTCATGAAGAAGCATGTGATCAGTTTGATCAGCTTATAGATTTATAAGGCTGTGATTTGCTGGTCATGATCATGTGTTAAACCAGGAAGCCATCACAGCAGATCAGAACCTTACAAATCTATCAGCTGATCAAACTGATCACATGTCTCTCCGTGAGTTCATCTAGGAAGGGCCATCCCTAACCACTACCTACTGCACTGCTGACCTAGGGATGGACAATGAGGTGCTCCAATCAAATGCTGCAGCTGCTGAACCTCATTGGTCCATTTTCAAGCTGCATACGTTTACATAAAATCACTGTTACATTTGCATAAATGTATAATCATAAACTATATGATTTCCCCGGTCACAACCAGAGATGTGACCAATCTCCAATAATCTGCTATTGGTTTTCTCCGTCTATTCACCAGAAGTTTGCAAACTATTATGATGGTAAAAATTGCTTTAGGACAATGGAAGGGGCGGGGGGCCCCGATATTTCACATCAAAGATGGTCCAGAGAGAAGCGATGAGTGCAGGAAGGATCTGTTTCTCCTACACATACTGCAGCAGACTCACCTGAGGGGATGGAGGAAACAGATGGTGACTGGGGTACCCTGCAAACAATTACCAGCTTCAGAAATAACTGCCCAAGCCAGCGTACAGGATGCTTTCATGCCCGGTATGGCTGAAGGGCAATCCAAACTTCTACCATGTTGCCATCACATCTATTATTATTAGCATGTATCTGCCCTCTTTGTAATATAAGTCATGGGGCTTGATTCAGTAAACGGTGCTAACCTACTTAGCACGCCTAAAGACTTTAGGCGTGTTAACCAGGGTGCTAAGTAGGTTAGCACTGTTTCTAAAATCAGATCGCGCGCAAAGTCCCGCGCTCAAATCTTTGCGTACGTTAAGTCCGGTGCGCGCGAAACGTCGCATAGATGTGAATGGGCACTTCGCGCGCACTGCAAAAACTTTGCGCGCGTGTCTTTGCGCGCGATCTGAGTTTAACACGCCCAAACTGAGTTTAGGCGTGATAATGGCCTTTTCAGAAGCGTGCTAACAGTTAGCACTGCTTACTGAATCAAGCCCATGGTATGCAAAGCGCTGCTGCAAACCATATCCCATTGTTTATTGTTAACCATAGGTTTGAAGACAGTTTCCTTTGATTACTATTCTGACCTAATCACAGATTTGTCTTAACCGCTTCCGGACGGCGGTGATTGAAATCTACGCCCTGTTTGGAGGCTGTTATTCCTGCCAGGGCGTAGATTTCCCCTCATCGCCGCCGCACGCTCTCCCCGCTCTTGTCGCTCCTGCCAATGTCGTCACTCTCCCCCCGCCTCAGATCACTCAGTATGACAGCAGAGTTCTGTGAGCCGGTCAGGAGCCGATTTCATTGACTCCTGACCCTCTCATTAATGTGAGCAAATCCCATTCGCTTACATTGATCACAGGGTAAGGAGCGAATGAAATCGGTTCCTGACCGGTTCACAGAGCTCTGCCGTCATAGAGACGGTAGAGTGGGTGAGCTGAGGTGAAGGGTGTGCGGTGTGTACGGCGATTCAGTGCTGTGATTTGTCGGTATGCACCCTTAAGAGGCCAGAGACCCCTGGTATTGAAGGGGTTAAGGTGCGTAAACATCTTTGAGGGATGTCGCCCGTGGGGGATAAGGACCTGATCCCCTTGGGTGATATTGCTGGGTTGGGCCGCACACACGCGTGTCAGCTGTGTAGCTGTCGATGTGCTTTGTTGCTATGCGGGGGGGAGGGGGGGGGACACGGAGGGATCACTAGCGGCATGTGCGTGACGTCACGCGGCAGGCGAGGGAGCTGTGTGAACAATGGGATCGGTGGAGGGATCGGTGTTGTTGGGGTTGATTAGATCCACCCAGTGGATCGCTCACAGTTTGGGGGTCGCTGTCTACCGTCACACGCTTGATTATCGGCTGAGGCGGTCGTTATCGGTACATTTGACTGAAGAACCAGTGGGACGCTCTGAGCTTCCTGTTCCTGTCTAGAACATTCTGCAAAATGAGCTTTGGCTGTGTGGAAATGTCTAGCTCTCACTTTGGGTGTCACTATTACCTCAGGTCCTGCAGGGCCCGGCAACCCTTGCGGTCCTCGATCGCCAACTTTTCCCTAAAATGCACAAAAATATTATTTTAGAAACAATATCATTATAAGCACGTTACCATAGCAACACACAACCAGCGTCAATTAAATGACCAGTCCGACCAAAACTGCTGGCTCCTTACTGTCATAAATACTATGGTTCCTTCCAAGTCTCTCGTACGACTGGTTACTGATAACACAGCAGGGGTGTCAATGGCCATTACCAATCTTTCTGTAATCTATACTAAGAAATCTACCATAACAGGAAGCAGGTACCCCTTATTAACAAATGCAGCAGATTACAGACTCAAAAACTTGACCTCACCACTAGAGTCCCTAAACATCCGTCTGATCATTTCTCTCAACATCTACCAAACACCAAATAGTGTGATTTTGGGTAAACTGCCCCTATGAATAATATAAGTATTAGTCATAAGCTAAAATATTGACTCACTTGACTACTCTCTGCTACAGCTGCATATGATTAGCTGTATACATTTACAATGACAAAGAAGCAAATTACGTGGCTAAAACGAATGGAGTCAGTTGCTAACCTAATGAATAGGGATGGTTAATGAAATGCTAATAATAATAATATAATAATTCCAAGATGATGCAGATTTGAAGCTGCTGCATTTTATTGGCTTATTTGCAAGCTGCATACATTTTCCTCAAATCTGCATCAATCCAGAATTAATAACCCTTTAGCAGCTAATTTATTTGGAGGCTTGCAAGTGCTCCAGGCCAATTTATTTTAGGACATTTTTTTTATTTCTTCTTTGTTACATTTCCTTGCTTCTAATTAGTACTGCAGTAATGTGTATTTATGGCCACTTGCCACTAGGGGGCAGTGTGAGACAATAACAAAGGACTTCTGCTCTCAGTTTCTATATTTTCTACTAGTAGAGAAAGATCAAAGCATTCCAAGAATTTACAGCACAGCGAGTTCTACCCACTGATGTCAAAAGCAGTGCACCTATCTCATACGATAATGATGATAACGGGTTAACGTCTCATAAACCATCCCTACTGGTATGGTTCTAGTATGAGCCAAAGCAACCCAACTGGCATTTTCACAAGGAGCCCAGCAATAGGGATACTTATTTGGATACCGCAGAATTAAAATTTCCTTTAGGAAATCAGTGTAATGATCTGCTCTGCTGTCTGCACAGGCAGGCAGCTTTTTGACCATTTTTCAGGTCTGCATGCTGCAGGTCCATGGAAAGGAGACCTGTTCTCATTCTGCAAGTTTCAGACTTGCTGTTCTGGTGAGGGATTTGCATACACTTGTCATGCAAATTGCTTATCTGCTTCCTTTAAAGGCTTGCAGTATAAATGCCATTTCCTCCCAGAATTCCCTGCTGGTCATAAAGGTTTGGTTCTGCTGGACTTACCTTGAGTTTCAGCCCTCTGATATTGTTTGCTAATATTGTCTTAGAGTAGTTATCCTTGGGAGTGCACTAGCATTCCTTCTAGCGCAGTCAGGTGGTTTATTGTCTGTATTGCCTAGTTCTGTCTTGTCTGTTTGGATTGCATTTGCCCTAGCGTTAGAGGTGGTAGATCCTTCTGTACTCTGTCTTGGAGTGTAAGCCAGAGCAGCGGTTGCTACTGGTTACTCCTTCTGTCTGTATTGTCTGGTCCGTGTGATGGTACTGTCGCCAGCGGTGGCTGACAGAGAATCGTTCTGTCCTGTTCCTAGATCACATTCGCCCTAGCGTTAGAGGCGGTGGATCTCTCTTGTCTGAACCTTGGAGTTTAACTTTAGCTGCGGTTGCTACTGGTTACTCCTTCTGTCTGTATTGTCTGGTCCGTGCGATGGTACTGTCGCCAGCGGTGGCTGACAGAGAATCGTTCTGTCCTGTTCCTAGATCACATTCGCCCTAGCGTTAGAGGCGGTGGATCTCTCTTGTCTGAACCTTGGAGTTTAACTTTAGCTGCGGTTGCTACTGGTTACTCCTTCTGTCTGTCTTGTCTGGAACGAACGCTTGCTGTTGTCTGGGTGAGGCAACCGATTAGCAAGGGTTCGCGTTCTCTGTTTATTTTCATTTTCCGTGTTTCATTTGTTAGTCAGAGTTGGTACGTTTTGTCACTGTTGCGCTTAATGTGCGGTGACCGTGACGTGAACGCGCTTTGTCGCTATTGCGCTTAACGTGTGGTGACCGCGTTTAGCTAGTCCTGTTTGTTCCTTCGTGTTGGATTGCAGGTTGCTAATTGGTTCTGTCTTTATTCATCCTATGCTCTGTCTTTACTCCGTCTTCTGTCTCTGCTAGCAATCGCCATTCTTGCGATTGCTTTCTCACTTTGGTCTTCGCTGTAGTATGTCAACCGTCCCTGGGTGGCGACTAGATTGGTGGACATACATACATTGTCTCTGTGCTCACTCTCTCTCGAGTGGCTATCTTGCCCTGTATTGCTTCACTTTGTACAATCTCCATCTGGCATCTGTGGTTGTACAGAGACCGAGTTCCTCTGTAATCCACAGCTCTATCTGCCGGTTGGAATTCCGCTCTACAGGTGCATTTGCACCAACGCTCGGCCCCCTTATCCAAACGCTTGTAGAGGGTTTCCGCAGTGTCAGCGCACATGTTGGGCGCTGACCACGGAGATAATTCCACATTCGTTACAATCAGCATTTCCAATCTGAAATTGGAAATTGGATTTCCGTAGAAATCCAATTTACCGCAAATCGTTAATTTTAGCCGAATCACAGAACACAGAAGCATTTGACCAATCAGAGAATGTAGAATTTTTTGCAGTAATTTTAGACCAATCCCAGGAATCGTATACTACCAAGTATTCCTGGCTCTTGTGATTGGCCCAAAATTTCCCATGGTGTTCTGATTACCACTTTACAATTCTGCATTCTCTAATTGGTCCAACTTCCGAGTCAACTTAGAAGTATTAAGTCAATCAGAGAATGCAAAAAATTAAAAAAAGAGGACTCATAAATTGGAAAACTGGTATTGGCTGAAATTGGAATTTCCGTTGAATCGTAAATCTGATCTGAAATCGGCATTTCCGACCATCCCTACCCAGCAATGGCTGACTCCATGTTTCTCTTAAGGGTGGTGGAATGCATAACTTTCAGAGAACAAGTGTGCTGCCCTATAAGGGGCATAACTATGCTGGACCCGCCCCCCCTGCAGAGATATGTTGGTGCCCCCCCATCACAGGGGAGGGGCCAGGAGCTAGGGGGCCTGGTCTAGTACATTGCTATGCAGAGCATTATGCACAGCAGAAGCATATACAGTACCTGCTGCCGGCGCACGCATCACCTCCACTTACTTCCTGGTTAGTTTTCAAGGTGTGCGGCCAGCCAATCACTATGCGGGTTCAGCCCCTGTATGGTGATTGGCTAGCTGCACGCAGTGCTCAGCACTTGAAAACTAACCAGGAAGTGAGTGAAGATGATGCAGGCGCCAGTACTGTATACGCTTTTGCTCTGCATACAGGACTGCCTCCTGGGCCCCCTCCCAGCTCCACCCCCTTCCTCCCTCCCTGAGGTGGTAACAGGGGTGATTGTTATGCCAGTGGCCTTATCTTTGCCTCCACTCCAAAGCACGGAGCGTGCAGCACATCCATACTATACAGATACACCAACCACTCAGGAACACATGCAACTGTTTTGTCTGTAGTTATGAACTGCAGATTTCTGTTAGTGACTTCCTCTGACAAGGTTTCCATTGTACAGCTGACAACACTGTCACTCTGGCGGCAGTTTGTGGTTGGCCGCCTCGCTGCGCCGTTAGATCTCATCCTCACAAATCATCTTTTCTTCTTTCACCACAAGCCTCTCTCTGTCATTAACTCATTAACCACAACTCTTTAATTAATCCAAACCCCTCAAAACAAACAATTTAATAAAGCTTACTGTTTGGCTGATCTAAATGAGCTTTCTAATGCCGAGTACAATATAATGCATATCAGAAGTCAATAGGAGGGCATTCTGATGAGCGTTATACATGTCGATCTCACTTGTACAACAGGCTGACATACCGGGGGGCCTTGTTTTCCTTTCGGTCCTGATGGTCCTGCCAAACCTGGTGCTCCCTGAGGAGACAATACAGAATCTGTGAGGTTAATACAATACTTTGGTTTGAAGAGGAACTTTAATCCAGGCTTGAACTTCATCCCAATTAGTGGCTGATATCCCCTTTCCAATGATAAATTTCTACCTTTTCTCGGATAAATCATCAGGGTGGTCTGTGTGGCTGATATTTTGGTGAAACCCCTCCCACAGTGTGATGTCATGACCAAGATCCTGACGGTTTGTTGTCTGTGAACCTTGTTGCAGTTTTTCCAACTGCCAAGCAAGCAATATCTCCCTCTGTGTATAGAAATCTCAGTGACAAACATTCCGTACAGATCACCTGGCAGAACTAAAGAGGTCACCACCAGTGATACATTTCAGAATTTAAATCAGGAAGAGGAAAGATTTTACAATGGCTTTTACACTGATTAGATTTTACACTGACTAAATCTATAATTGAATATTGTAAAAAAAAATAAGCTATTTTATTCATTATGCTATTTTCACGACAGTTCCTCTTTAACCTTCCTACTATTGACAGTTATACACGGCAATACAAAACATGCTGTGAACAGTATAAATGTGTATACACATCAATACTCTCCTGCACTGTATACTAGACCCTTGCTTGACACATTTTGGCAAGTTACTGGAAAAAAAAAGGTTCTGAAAATTAATTGGATCACTTTTTGCACATAAATCCTGGGGAAATTGAAGGCCAGGGAGGTTAAATAAGCCCTGGAATGTTATAGCTGAGTCCGTCTTCTGTGATGTCTTTTCAAGCCCAAGCCTGCCCCCTTGTGGCTCTGCTTTCCTGCTATGTATCCTCGTAGCATGAAATGCAGAGCCAGGATGGGGCGGGCTTGGGCTTGAAAAGACAGAAGACTGACTCAGCTATAGTAAATTGAGGCAAATCTAGACTGAATGCTCAGCCTGGGATTCTTATCAGAGCTGATAACAGGCAGATTTAGCAGAGAAGAATGAAACAAAGAGCAGATTAGGTGTTTACTGTCATGTTCCCATTGATATATATGGTAAAATGAATGAGGGTGCTTCATCTCTGGTTCTCTTTAAGCCATTTATATGTGTACTGAAATATAACGACAGGTACTCTGGATGCTGGTTGGGGTATTCTGAGTAGTCATCAGCTCTCAAAATTCCAGACCCTTCAACGCAACAATAACATTCATGTTTTTGAGTCAGCTATGGCCTACCTTATCTCCTTGATATCCGGTTTCTCCCGGTTCCCCAGAAAATCCAGGTTCACCCTAAATAATATAAAACGTTGTAAGTCACAACATTACACCAACACGTCTGCAGGTTGTTTGGCAAGAAGATCTGTATAAATTCCCAGGAATTAAACGGAATTAAAATTCCAGACTTCTGCCAAATCCCGCATGTAAAAAAACAGCTTTGTTGTTAATTATTCATTCAACGAAGGCAATTAACTTTACAAGGTTAGGTTTTATGTGCATTAATATGTCACTTGATAATAGAAATATTTAGATCACCTTATCACCTTTCAGTCCAAGCAATCCCATAATTCCTGGGAGACCCTAGAAGGGAAAACAGTGATTTATTCTGTTCATAACACGCCAAATGCAAATATCAGGAATGGGTGTTGTGTTATTCAATACCTGAGGGCCGGGAACCCCAGGTGGTCCTGATGGTCCCGCTGGTCCAACATCGCCCTGCACAACAAGAGAGCAAATATTAATGTATGCCAATCTGTTATCTAGCGATTGTTTTACTATTTTCAAGGATCACTTCTCCTAAACTATAGCTATGTACACACTCTATGGTAACGAGGAAGGTAGGAGGCGCCCTTGTTGTGAATATTAGATGCATCAACGTTTAACAATGTATATGAGATTTAGCCTACCTTGTGAAAGGAGACTTCACTCGATAAGCAAAACAAGTGGTTTTATTAGGGATAGCACTTCAGACAACGCGTTTCGCGGCACAAACCGCTTCCTTAGGTCAAATTAGGGTGCTTGGGTACTGACATAGGGAGCCTGGGCGCCAAAAAGTTTTGTTTTGGCGCCCAGGCTCCCTATTTAATATTCACAACAAGGGCGCCTCCTACCTTTCCCGTTACCATTGCATAACATCCCATGGAGTGGGATTCTTTTCACAACGGAATCGAAGTGAAAAACATTTTCTGAAGGAGTTGTGACCACCCATAATAAAGACCGAGTGGGGACGGGTTTTCCCCACATGCTCAGTTGAGTGGTTGCCTTCTTAGCAACCCAGACTTGTGAGTATTACTACTTATATCTCTTGACTATCTGTCCAAAGATAATACACCATAAGGGCTCCCGGTGTCTCTGTGTTTTTTTCGTTTACTGCACCCACTACAGCCTCCAGATGTACACACTCTAGACATTTATTGGTCAGTTGTGGACCAGATGATGAAAGTCTACGGTGATTACACATGTCCCAGATTCTACTGATGATGATGTTGATGACCCATCATGTTCTTTATATAGTGCCAACAAACTACACAGTGCTGTACAATAAATATGATTACAGACAATGATAAAAGGGCTGACAGACTACAGGTAATAAGCAACAAGATACACAATGCCAGATCATGTACTGGAGTAGTAGTCCCAATAATACAAGTTCACGTTATTCTGTGGGTAGAGTGCACAATCAAGTATGATGAACAAGGAGAGAGGGCCCTGCCAAAGGCTTAAAATCTAGAGGGAGGGGGTGGTGACACAAAAGGAGGGGGTCTACATTGAGAGGTTCTCAAAACAGAGAGTTAGTAGAGTTAGGGCAGGGGTGAGGTGTGGTAGGCCTCCTTGAAGAGGTACGTTTTGAGGGCTTGTTTGGAGGTGTTGAATGAGGGGGGCAAGCCTGATGGGCATTGGGAGAGAGTTCCACAAGATGGGGTAGGTACTGATTTACATCACAGGAGCCTATAGGCACAGGTGTCCTGGCACCCTAGACTTTGCCCTCCATAACCCTACAAATCCCCCCCGAACTGCACTCCAAGTGTGCTAGCTGGCTCAGCTGTCACTTCTCCCTTACTTCCCTTGCCCGTTATAGGTAGCTACAAGTGGCCCTTAGTATTAGGTAGCCAGCGGTACCCTCAGTATTAAGTATCTAGAGGTGCCCCTGGCTGAAGGGAGGTCTCGTCAGTGGAAAGCCAAGAGCTGGGTGAGTAACTTCTCATTTACACTCTCATCAGGACTCTGCATAGGGAAGGAGGGAGGGAGGCACTTGGGGAGGGGAGTGTGCTGCCTTTCCATTATCAGGCGCCTGTAGGCACGTGCCTACAATGCCTTATGGTAAATCCGGCCATGGGATGGGGGCAGCTCTAGAGGCGGTGCGAAATGCGTGGGATGGTTTGGAGGAGGTTGTTGGAGGAGCGAAGTGTGTAGCCAGGTGTGTATCAGCTGCCCAGGTCAGAGATGTAGGTCAGACAGGACTTGCATATAGTTTTCTAGGCTAGGCATTGGATCTTGAATCTGATTCTGAAGCGGATCGGGAGCCAGTGGAGGGATTTGCATAAGGGAGTCGTAAAGACAAAACGGTGGGAGGAGTAGATTAGTCTGGCAGCTGCATTCATAATGGATTTTGTGGGGGGGGGGGGGGGATTCATATTTCCTCAATGTGTGAAGAAGTTGCCGCCTTAGTGATGGCCAGAACGAAGCAGACCTCCACTGGAGGGAAATCTCCCCATAAGCAGCTGGCTACTAAAGCTGTCCGAAAGAGAGACTGCCCATCGCAGGAGTGAAGAAGCCTCACAACTACCGGCCCTGTACAGTGACTCTTCGAGAGAGCAGCTTCCAGAAATCCACCAGGCTGCAAGCTGCCCTTCCAGCGCCTGGTGCGGGAGATCGCCCAGGACTTCAAGACTCTCCCTATAGTGTGACATTCCTCAGGAGCCAGAGGTATGCAGCACAGGACCAGTGCACACCAAAAAGCGCTAGCATAATAGCAAACGCTCAGTGCTTTTTGAAGTGATTTTTCAAGGCCATTCAGATACATTAGCCAAGCGCTTTTCAAAGTGCTAGCGTTTTTAAAAGGACTCAGAAGCGCTCTTGGTGTGCACCAGCCCATAGAGTATGTAGCAGCCTGGAAGATCAGAGGAGACCCATAGCAGCCCTGGAGCAGGTAAATATTCAAATGCTTCACTTCGCTACTCTGCTGAAGGGGGAGGAGCAGGCCCCTCACAGTCTCTATAGTTACGCCACTTGGTTTGAGATTGTTCAATAAATATGAAATCTTGAAACAGGATCTGGCCCATTACTTAGACTGTTTTTGATTTTGACCCGTTACGTCATTGAGTTTGACTATCCCGTACTACATTGATTTGGAAAGATTGGACAAAAAAAGATTGGATCATTAATGGCCACCTCTAGTCTAACAGCACAAGCTGATATGCATATTAAATATTAGCTGATGGCCTGGCGTTGCCCGGGTATGTATTTGTCTGGTGTTGGTTCCGCCCACTTTTTCTAACCCTAACACACAATTAGGCCTGGGACACACCAAAACCCGCTAGCAGATCCGCAAAATGCTAGCAGATTTTGAAACGCTTTTTCTTATTTTTCTGAAGCGTTTCACCTAGCATTTTGTGGTTTTGGGTAGCGGTTTTTGTGTAGCAGAATTCAGATATTGTTACAGTAAAGCTGTTACTGAACAGCTTCTGTAACAAAAACGACTGCAAAACCGCTCTGAACTGGCGTGTTTCTGAGCGGTTTGCGTATTTCCTATACTTTACATTGGAGGCAGAAACGCCTCCGCAATCCAAAAAAAGCCTCACCCGGGAGTATGCGTTTCAGCAAAACGCCTCCCGCTCTGGTGTGACCACACCCCATTGAAATACATTACCCTAGCGTATCCGCAGCCGCAAACGGCTGCAAAAACGCCTAAAAACCCGCTCGGTGTGCACCAGCCCATACTCAGCTACTCAATGACCTAGTTTGTGAGCTTTGCGGTCTTTGGCATCAATAATTTGCAATGAAATGAAACAAATCTTATTGGCTGTTTGTGGCTCCACCCCCTTTTCTGAATTTGAACCCCAGTCACCCAATGACCAACTGTACCAGGTTTGAGGCTTGTGCCATTAAAAGTGCAAGAATGGCAGCAATTAAATATTCCCCTTGAAAATCAATTGGTGAATTTTGATTGGCTTTTGTAGGCTCCACCCACTTGTCTGAATATGAATCCCAGTCACCCAGTGACCACCTGTGCAAAGTTTGAGAACCCTGCCATTAACAGTGTAAGAATGGCTGCAGACAGTTTACATTCTCCCAGTGAAATTTGTATTGGTCTCCGCCCACTTTTTGGTTATGGGGATAAAAAGTATCCTAAATGTTATTCCAGGTGATGTACTATGTGTGTGCCAAATTTCATTCAAATCCGTTCAGCCGTTGTAGCGTGATTGAGTAACAAACATCCAAACTTTCGCATTTATAATATTAGTAAGAACACAATAAAATAATTGGAGCAGGGTGTCTATATCTTCATCACCAACAGGTGGTGCTGTAATCTACTGATTGCACTGTGGTCTACTGGATATCAGGTACAGGAATGCAATAATGAGTATTAGTTTGTGTCAATTACCACTAATGAGTAACTGTGTCTTGGCTTCATTGCCCCTTTTACACGTCTGCCCATCATTCATCTCTGAGGCGCACACTGGAACTTGTTTCAATGCGACTCCTTCTAGTCGTGTCTGGCATGGCTGGGGAGAAACGCATGCCTGATGCTGCCAATGGTCAGCTAATTTCCCCCACACATGTGAATTCAGAAGCATCCTATTGACTTCAGTAGGTTTGCGATTCCTTATCCAAATTCATGTGCAAAAAAATAATACTAATTGCACATATAGAGGTTCCCAGACATAGTTACATAGTCACATAGTTCAGTTGAAAAAAGACATCCGTCCAAGTTCAAACAGAAAAAAAAAACCAAAGAAAAAAAGCAAAGCAAAAAAAAAAAAAAAAAAAAAAAAACAACTAACAGGTGAGCCCACTGAAGTGATAACGATTTGAAGAATCGCAATCGGTCAGCATGCTGCATTTGCAAATGCGATTTCAATTTAATGTCAAGTATAAGATCTCTGATAAATCGCTTTTCAATCACTGTACAAAACCGATTTTTCAGCAAAAGAAAGATTGAAATCACAATGGCTATTGCAAACACTACTCGACAAAATAAAATTGGTACAAAAAAGTCAGGAATCGCTGCTGAAATCGCTTGCAAAATCGCTATGCCATCGCAATTTGCGATTAAAGAGACCCTGTACTGAAAAAAACGTCACCTGGGGGTTACTTACCTCGGCAGGGGGAAGCCTCAGGGTCCCAATGAGGCTTCCCCATCCCTGTAACGGCAGGCAGTCCAGCACTGGCTCCCCCGAAGTCTTCGGCAATCCTGGCTGGACAAGCCTGACAAGCTAGATTTATTTACCTTTCCTGGCTCCAGCGGGGGCGCTGTTGCGGCTCTCAGCACAGAGATAGGCGGAAATAGCTGATCTCTGTCGGGTCCACTCTACTCTGCAGGTGCAGGAGACTTGTGCCTGCACAGTAGAACGGCCCGACAGCGATTGGCTATTTCCACCTATCTCCTAGCGGAGAGCCGATACTGCGCCTGCGCTGGAGTCGGGAAGGTAAATATTTACAACCCCGCTGTTTGGAGGGGCACAGAGAGACCGCCGTGGGACACAGGAGCACGGGGGAAGCCTCAATATGATCCGGAGGCTTCCCCCACCCGAGGTGAATACCCCCCTGGGGGACTTTTTCTTGTTACAAGGTTTTCTTTAACAGTTTAAAGTAGGTGTCGAGCCAAAAAAAAAAAAAATGATTTTTACTCACCTGGGGCATCCCTCAGCCCCCTGAAGCTGTATGGTGCCCTCGCAGCCTCGCTCCGATCCTCCTGTCCCCGCCGGTGGCTACTTCCGGGTTCGGCGACAGCCGCCGACAGGCTGGGAACGCGAGTGATTCTCCGCGTTCCCACCCACTATATCACCCTCTATGCTGCTATAGTGTATATGTTATACGTGAAAATCATGTGATGAGATAAACAAATGTACTGTATTAATCCTTCTTCTCCTAAGAATTACTTTTTAAGATATCCCACAGTTTTATCTATTTTATTTTTTTTATTCTACTTTTTACTGTTTCATTGTCTCCGCTCAACAACACATGCATTGAAATATTCCAGAGCTAAAATCTATTAACTATTGAAAATTTGTATCTCTTTTCTGCTCTCAGTAATCGTTTTCTGCCAGAAAAGTGTTTTATGGCTGTAATTCCTTATCAGTGAAGGTTATGCACGCTATTGTCCGACCTGATCCGGTTTCGACCCAGACAGAAACTGCATTCCTGATTTTTAACTCTTTCAGGCAGAGAAATAAAAAAAAGGAACACAGCATACTTATTGGTGTGCTAAGCACTGTACATACACATGTCTATCTCATCATGTCACATGTCACCTTGCGTATCCTTTAAAGTGACACTGAAGCAAAAAATGATTTAATGAATTGTATGTATAGTATGGATAATTAATAGAACATTAGTAGCAAACTAAAGAGTATCATATTTTTTTTTACAGTACATGCCTTTCTTATAACATTGCATCATTCTGTCATACCTGCAGTTTGCAAAGCACCCTCTGTATTTTAAACTATAAAACAGAGCAGAGCAAATGACCCTTTGAACTTCCCTACAGTAAAATCTTCTCAAGCTGTCTCTCACAGTTTCCTTGATGTATAAGTGCTTCCAAAAACAGCCCTGTAGTCGACCCAAGTTGGGTCAGAGAGCTCAGAGAAGCTCTTTTGCATAGATAACAGCTGAAGTTTCTTAAAGGATACCCGAAGTGACGTATGACATGATGAGATAGACATGGGTATGTACAGTGCCAAGCACACTAATAACTATGCTGTGTTCCTTTTTTTCTTTCTCTGCCTAAAAGAGTTAAATATTAGGTATGTAAGTGGCTGACTCAGTCCAGACTCAAACAGGAAGTGACTACAGTGTGACCTTCACTGATAAGAAATTCCAACTATAAAACACTTTCCTAGCAGAAAATGGCTTCTGAGAGCAGGAAAGAGATAAAAAGGGTCAATAGTTCATAAATTGTAGCTCTGGCATAGTTTAATCAACGTGTCATTGAGCAAAAAAAATAAAAAAGTTAAAACTTAAAAAGTAGATTTAATCATAAAATAAAACTGTGGAATATCTTAAAAAGTCATGTTTAGGAGAAGGAAGATAGATACAATCGTTTATTTCATTAGTTTTTTTTTTTCGCTTTGGGTGTCCTTTAACTCTTCCTGTACTGGAAACAATATGAGACTTTTTTCTTTGCATCTAATGTTCTATTTCTTAGCTGTACTACACATGCAATTCATTATACCATAAGTTTATTTTCACTTTAGATTCCCTTTAGGCTACTTTCCCACCAAGACGTTGCGTTTTAGGGGACGTTATGGTCTCATAACGTGCCCCTAACGCAACGTATGGTGGTGTTGAAGTTGGACGTCAGATTGAGCTGCCTTATGCAGCTCTCAAAGCAGCCGCTCCAGGTTAGTGATAGGAAGTCCGGATCTTTTTAAGGATTCGGATCATTTGAATAGGATCATTGAAAAGATCCGGATCTTTGAACCAAATCATTTGAATAATTTTACTAGGGAAGCAGACTGGGTGAAATGACTAGCATGACAGGACTTTACCTGCACTGTACATTCTGTATGTTCCTGTTTCTTCCAGACAGACATCCACTGTGAACCGAATCTTTCATTGTGATGATCCGGATGATTCGACTCACAAAAAAGATCCGGTTCAAATGAACGATTCGTTCATGATCAGGACAACACTACAGTCCTACCACTAATCACTGCAGTGCAGTGAATATTAATTAGCCATGTGCAAGGAGGAGGGGAGTCTCCTCCAACATTACTGAGCATGTGCAAGCAGTCTAACGCTGCTTAGCCCAGTATAACGAACAGCATGCAGCACTTTGCTTAATCGTGCTGCGTTACTAAGTAACGCAACGTGTGCACTGTGAACAGCCCATTGATTTTACAGTGCTGTGAGTTAGGCTGCGTTACTGGCTGCTGTAACGCGGGACTTGAATGTCCCACTGTGAAACCAGCCTTAAAGTAATGTCCATGTTTTCCTATGGCCTCTTTCACACTGTATGCTGAAAAACTGAAAGCTTTTTTTTTTTTTACAATGCACTGCTATGGAAAGTTCAAAAGCATAATTTTCTCAGTGCATAGTGTAAAAGAGGCTTTATCCATGTTATAGAAAACATAAAAAGATAAGGTTTGTCAAGAGCTCTACTTTAATACAAACATTGATTAGCAACCAGATACAATTGCTAGCATCTGCTGATCTGAGGAAGAATATAAGTTATCTCTGTCCTCTCGGGCTCGGTGTAGTTTATGAATGGGCCATTGTATACATATGGAATTATAGGCATATGTGGTTGCGGATCTATTTTTAGAGCCCACACATCTGCTGAGGGTTTCTTCCGAAGTGCACATGTTTATGTGTGTGTTTAGTGTGAGCTCGCTGTGTTTATCATATGGTATGGTGCGTTTATATGGCAAATGAGATTGATGTAAGTAAATCCACTTGGTGAAAGATTTACATTTGCGTTTCTTGGGAAGTTTTGGTTATTTGGAAATATCCCAGGGAGGCTAAACATATCAGTGGTATTCCAAGACACTACTTAAACTGAAAGTAAACTGATTAGATAAACTAAACAAGCCTCGCCCACAGGTTTTCAGAGAGCCTTGGCAGTAGCAAGGGCTCATGGGAGCTCAGTCTGGGCAGGAGGAGGGGGAGGTATTACTAGCCAGAGATTTCAGAGACAGAGGGGAGGAGGGAGAAGGAGGGGGGATTAGGTTTTTTTTTTGCTCAAGATGCAGATAAGCCTGCCTCTGTGTAATGTTTACAAACAACATGGCTGCTGTCATTGTATCACAGGAAGAAATAATCATATTCTATTAAAGCTGTTTGCAGCTAGATTTGCTGTTTAAACTTTAGATAAGATATATAGACAAGTTACTTTTTATAGTTAGTTTTTCATCTTGGATTCGCTTTAATGTTCTATTGTCTGTTCTCATGCATGCATGGCTCCGGGCGCGTCACATGACCCGATGCAGGTCAGGCGCCGGGAGCTGTGTGCAGAGGACCTCGGAAAGCCGTAACAGGCAAGCACATGTATCCGGCAACCAATTGATTTCCACCGGTGTAGAATACTGGGGACTTTGCTGTATTATCTCTCAGGTACGAGGCTGTGGATAACTCATCTTATACACATTTAGGTCATCTAAACTTTTGAAGCAGTAGAGTGTTGTACCACGTTGGCCATCAGTAAAAGCAAAGAAACCATTTATTGGCAGTAAGCTTTCGGCTAATGAGCCTTCATTGGACTTAGTTCCTGTTACAGTACGTCCAAACAGTATATGCAGGAAAGAAGTTCAATGAAGGCTTATTAGCCGAAAGCTTACTTTTTTAACTACTGTTTATACTCGACTATAAATCTAGAAATGTAGGTCTAATGCACTAAATAAAAGTATAGGGGTCGACTTATACACGAGTTACGAGCAAAACTGAGTAATGTGTGTACTATCTAGTGACATTCCCATTTGCAGCAATTAACCCCGTGGCAAGTGATACTTTTTTGATAAAGGAAATACCAAGAAAACACTGGTCTGAAAGTCCTGGCCACAACAATTAACAAGGAAAGGCGCAGGGGAATAATACTGGGCTGCAGGAAGCAGGGTGAATAATTGCTGCACTTGGGGGCCTGGAGGAGTTATTAGCTTTACTTCAGGGATGGGAGGGGTTAATGGCTGCAATACTGTATGCAGTGCTGTCATTAACCCCTCCTGGTCCCTATGTGCAGCAGTTACTTCTTCCTGGTCCCAAAGTGCAGCCATTAACTCTGCTGGGTAGACTTATACTTGAGTCAGTAAAAAATTCCAGCTGAAAAGGGTCACATATTAGTCAACTACACAAGGTCGACTTATATTTGAGTATATACAGTATTTCTATTTATTTTTATTTATTTTATTTATTTAGCCAATAAATGGTATCATTCTGATTCAAAACTAAACTTGCCTAAAATTCTGATCAATGCTACCGCTACCTGTATAAACTTGTATGTACTGGACCTCTGTGTTGTACAATCACCAGGCAAATGCCTTGTCTACTATGAATAAAGCTGAGGTCCTGGCTTCCTATTTCTGCCAAAAATAATACAAAGGTCTGACTAGCCTTGGACATTAACAGAAATGTAAGATTTTCAATGCTGACTTTTAGGCCCATTCATTCGTTGACGCTTCAGCGAGCCTCTTGAGTTTCAGTAGCTGAGAACTGTTGCATGCAATAAATTATGGGGCCCTGGAGATGTTGATATCACAGCTGGGATGGAAGTTTGGTGTTGGCAGCTCGGCAAAACTGTTTTGTCTCAACCCACCGAAATGTTCCAGGCTGATTTGTGTGTTACGTCCAACAAGCTAAAGGGCAGGAGGCCAACTTGGCGAAGGCCTGCTGCGGACAGGAAGAAAGATACAGCTCTGTGAAAATCCTCTAAGGAGCTGTCAACGCTGCAACACGACAGGACTGTTTACATTACAGCTTAAGCAAGCATTACACCGAGGGGTACGTTGTCCACCGACAACCACCAACATCTATTTAACAGCTACCCACTGTTAAAGGACAACTAACCTGGGAAAGTGTGAAATTCAATATAGATACATATAACTGTACTTTTCTCCCAGAGTAAAATGAATTATAGATGACTTTTTTTCTTATGTCACTGTCACTTTCAGTAAGTAGTGAAAATCTGACATATCTTTCAAATTTTGGACTAGTCCATCTCCGTTGTAGGGGATTCTCAGGGATTTTTTTACTTTCACCAAAGCACCTCCAGAACAGCAGTGAATCAGTCCAACTGCCAAAATAACGTGTAATTGAATAGGAAAGCTGGCTGACATCTTTGTATCGATCCTTTCCACAGAGTGCTTTTGTAAAGAATAAAGGTAAAACGGAGAATCCCGATGAGGAGATGGACTAGTTTAAAATCTGTCATATTTTTACTGCCTATTGGGCCTAAGGGTAATTTGTAGTGCATTTTACTCGGGAAGAAATGTACATTGTATATGTATTTATTTATGTATGTATGTATTTTAATTTTTTTTTTTTTGCAATAGTGTTAGGCCTTGTTTACACTATAAAATGCAGATTAAAAATAACAACCAACCAAAATCATTAGCCAACACACCAACAGTACATTTATATCTAAAATGTCTTCAATAAATGAAATATTCTTCTGTGCAGAGAGAGCTATACTTACCCTCAAACCTGGAAATCCAGGAGGTCCAGCACCGCCAACGGTCCCCTACAAAATAAACACTGGTTATATCAAACACGGTTTTGTTATCTTTACATCAACATATATTCAATTACCAAGGAGATAATTTTTCATCTTCTCTTTAAAGAGAACCTGTAACAAAAAAAAAAAGTTCCCCTAGGGGGTACTCACCTTGGTAGGGGGAAGCCTGAGGGTCCCAATGAGGCTTCCCACTCCTCTGTAGCTGCAGACAGTCCAGCGCTGGCTCCCCTGAAGTGTCCGGCAATTCTCCCTCAACAAGCCTGACAAGCGCTGATTTATTTACCTTCCCTGGCTCCAGAGGGGGCGCTGTTGCGGCTCTCCGCAATGAGATAGGTGAAAACAGCCGATCCTTGTCAGGTCTGCTCTACTGTGCAGGCGCAGGAGACTAGCGCCTGTGCAGTAGAGCGGGCCGACAGCGATTGGCTATTTCTGCCTAACTCCGAGTGGAGAGCCAATACTGCACCTGTGTTGGAGCCGGGAAGGTAAATATTTACATCCCCGCTGTTCGGGGAGCTTTAAAGCCTGGATAGGATCTGGAGGCTTCCCCCACCCCAGGTGAGTATACCCCAGGGGAGGTTTTTCTCATTACAGGTTTTCTTTAAAATAACCTTTCAGCATTTTGCAATTGAAAAAAAAGTACTAAAAAGTAGGTGAAAAAGAACAAAAATTATTTTGAGTATCTTCTTGCCTGCTGGTGATTTAAAGGGCATTTTATTGATAAGGTGTGAAAATATCCCCTAGGAGAAAACTTGGGAGAAAAAGTTACCTGCATATGGGGCATAGAATCTTTCTTACTTTGGACAGTGTAATGGTTAAAGGCTCTGCCTCGGACACAGGAGACCAGGATTCGAATCTCAGCTCTTCCTGTTTAGTAACCCAGCACCTATTCAGTAAGGAGACAGTGGGCAAGACTCCCTGACACTGCTCCTGTCTATAGAGCCCTAGTGGCTGCAGCTCTGGTGCTTTTAGTCCGCCAAGAAAAAAAACACAATACAAATGTTCTCTGTCTTGTCTACTTTTACAGTAATGCCAAGTTATCCCGCAAATGGTACCATTTGGGGGGTGTCCATTTCACTGAACCCAATCAATCAATCAATTCATAATTAAAATAAATTGGCAAAAATTTCCACTGACATTCAAATATCATTTGTCAAACAAGCATTTGAAAAACTTAAATAATTATTAATTGAGAGCCCAGGATTTCACTTAAAAAAACCCTCAAAACACAGAGATAATTGACATTAAATGCAGCCAGTCTTGTCAATCTGAAAATAATGCCAGAAACACCTGACCTGCTACGTGCTTGTTCAGGGTCTATGGCTAAACGCATTAGGCAGAGGATCAGCAGAGCTGCCAGGCAACTGGTATTGATTAAACAGAAATAAATATGGCAGCCTCCTTATCTCTCTTCAGACAGTTGCCCAATGCCCATTAAGCCTAGCAACAGTTATACAAAGTGTGCCAATTTTATGGTTCAGAATCTTTCTAAAGATGGCCACACACTATACAATAAAATTATCCAATTTTATCGCAATTCAATAAAAATGATGGTTTGTACAGAAAAATTCAACCACTTACCACAGCAGGTGCAGTATAATTACATTCTGGGAAACTTCACCTGAAGTCCCAGGGACGTAAATATCCGTCTTCTGCTGCGGATGGCCGCCGCGTGCGCTCCCGCGTGGGTACTCATCGCCACCCGTTAGAGGGGAGATGAATGAATGGGATTGCAGTTCCGATTCATTCATTTAGGTCCCTGTCACCCCGTGTCAATGATCGCCAGCATCTGCCTGCGTCATTTTGTCTTCCGGAGTAACACGTTCACGCATTACTTCCTATTGACGTACTTATAGTACGCAAATAGGAGATAATGCGCAAGGACATCTTGTGGCTAAATAGTAAACTTACACCTAAATTCATTTATTTTAACAAAAATACACATACATTTAAAATTAACTCCTTCCCTCCCACACTCTCCCATAGTACCCAAATAATTTTTGGGCATAAAAAAAATTATTAAAAAAATACATAAATAGTTACTTTAGGGACTGAACTTTTTTTTATTTATTTTGAACTGTTCTTTTGTAATTTATGGGCTTGTAATTAGTGATGGACGCAAAACTGAAAAAATGCACCTTTATTTCCAAATAAAATATTGTCTCCATACATTGTACTAGGGAAATATTTTAAATAGAACTTTTTGTTTTAAAACTATAATGGCCGAAAACTGCGAAATAATGGTTTTTTTTTTCATTTTTTCTTATTATTCCCATTAAATGCATTTAGAATAAAATAATTCTTATCAAAATGTAGCCCCCAAAGAAAGCCTTGTGGCGGGTAACAGTAAAAAAGGGCGCAGGAGGCTAGTGGACAAATCGGGCGCCGCCATTCACTCCTATAATAAATATCGTTTAATGGGCGCCCGATAGGAAAAAAGGGCGCCGGAGAAAAATAACGTTTTAAAAGCGGCGCCCGGAGACTTAATGTTTTATTACTGCTTCTCATGATTACACATTATTTAATGATTTATACATTTTTAAATATTATTTTATAAACGAAAAACAGTACAATATTTTTTTTCAAACATTATTTTTAAACGAAAAACAGTACAAATTTTTTTTTTTTTTTTACATTATTTTTAAACGAAAAAACCAACAGGGGGGTCTTAGGTTTAGGCACCAACAGGGGGGTCTTAGGTTTAGGCACCAACAGGGGGGTCTTAGGTTTAGGCACCAACAGGGGGGTCTTAAGTTTAGGCACCAACAGGGGGGTCTTAGGTTTAGGCACCAACAGGGGGTCTTAGGTTTAGGCACCAACAGGGGGGTCTTAGGTTTAGGCACCAACAGGGGGGTCTTAGGTTTAGGCACCAACAGGGGGGTCTTAGGTTTAGGCACCAACAGGGGGTCTTAGGTTTAGGCACCAACAGGGGGGTCTTAGGTTTAGGCACCAACAGGGGGGTCTTAGGTTTAGGCACTAACAGGGGGGTCTAGGGGTTAGGGGTAGGTACAGGGAGGGTTACTTAGGCACCAACAGGGGGGGTCTTAGGTTTAGGCATCAACAGGGGGGTCTAGGGGTTAGGGGTAGGTACAGGGAGGGTTACTTAGTAAAAAAAATTTTAAACGTTATTATACGTTTCACTATTTAAACGAAAGATTAACGTTTTTACAATTGCCGATTTTTTTGCACATTATTTAATGATTTATAACTTTATAAAACATTAATTTTAAACGAAATACAGTACAATACATTTTTAAACGTTATCCATGCTTATCGTTTAAAACCCCGCGCCCTTTTTTCCCAGCGCCCCTTTTTAACGTACGCCTTGTGGCGGTGGTAAAAAAACAAGATATAGATCATTTTGTAGTGATTAGTAGTGATTAAGTTATTGGTGAAAGAAAGGGAGGAGCGCTGCAAGGTGAAAATTGCTCTGGTCCTAAAGGGGGGAAAAAACCCTCAGTAGTCAAGGCTTCTTTTTTTGAATGTCCTGTTTTCCTTATCAATTAAAGAAGATCGGGAGTGTTGGATTCTTCTGATCAGTTTTTATCAAAATTGCATGGCGTAGGGTAGATTGTCATTACTTGAGGTACAAACCCAGTAGTGTTTTTTTTCAATCACTTTTTTTATAATGGGGGAAAAAATTTAACATAGGTGTGTGGTACATTGGTCAGATTTTTGAAATGTTACAATCAGTCAGAAAAATTGATTGCAATTCTTGAATTGAAAAAATATTTTAAAAATTGTATGGTGTGTGGCCACCTTAAAGAGACACTGAAGCGAACTAATTTTGCCCATTTTACCTTATAATTCGCTTCAGTGCTCTCATGACAAGTAAACCGCCGTGTCCCCGCCACAAAACAAGGGCTGCAGAGCCCCCAAATCCCTCTGCAAATATCCACGACCAACTTGGTCGTGGATTTTTCTGCGCTGAGAGGCAGAGCTTCCAGCTGTAGCTCTGCCTCTCCTGCCGTCAATCGCCGCATGGATCGCCGCCTCTCCCCGCCCCTCTCTGTGAAGGAAGAGTGAGAGGGGCGGGGAGAGGCAGCGATCCGCCGCGATTCACATCAGGAGGGGCAGAGCTGAAGCTGAAAGCTCTGCCCCTTCCAGGAAATGCCGTCTGGATTGCCCCCCGGGGATTTGGGGGCTCTGCAGCCCTCGTTTAGCGGCGGGGATGCGACGGTTTACTTGTCATGAGAGCACTGAAGCGAATTATAAGGTAAAATGGGCAAAATTTGTTCGCTTCAGTGTCTCTTTAAAGGCTCCTGCACACGTCCAAACAATCTGCCCAACTATCATCTAAACTAGTTCTGTTGGAAGACAGTTGGATGTGTGTACAGCTGGCAAACAACAAGACGACCAACTGATAACAGGTTGTTTGCCAGATCCAACCAGTGGACCAAACTGCACAACTATCTTACAAGTTGGCCACCTGTGTACAAGTTATTTGAACAACTTTGTTGTTTTCGAAAGCAGACATGTAGTGTAGTGTGTTGTTTACATTGCATGCATAATATTTAAATTAAATGGTTGTTGGCGTGTGTGTACGTACTTGTCGTGTATACAACTTGTCATACGATTGTATGGTTGGTTGTGCATTATGTTGGAGGTGTGTATGAGCCTTAAAGTAAACTCGAGGTGAAAATAAACCGATGAGATAAACAATTACACTATATTTATTCTTCTACTCCTAAAAATTACTTTTTAAAGTATCCCAGGGTTTTCTTTTATATTTAAACATTTACAAAGTAGGTTGAATGTTTTACTGTCTCTAATCAGTGGCAGCCTATTAAGTGTCCCAGAGTTTGAAAAAGGTCATTAGTTCATGTATTCGACCTCTCCCTGCCCTCAGAAGTTGTATTCTGCCAGGAAAACTTTTATGGCTGTAATTAGCTTATCAGTGATGTTTACTATATTCCTGACAAGGTACCAACAAGACAGAAGTTGTCACTTCCATGCCTAGAAATTAAATCTTTCAGGCAGCAAGATAAAACAAGTAAAACAGCCTGGTTATTACCAGTAATATGTACTGTACATATACATACACATGTTTATCTCATTATGTCACTTTGCGTACGCGTTAAAACACAGCAAACCTCAGTTAGCTAGTCAAATACTTACTGGACTTCCATCTGGTCCGTGAGGGCCTCTGTCACCAGGGTCTCCAAGAAACCCCTGTAGGAAGCACAGACAGTCAGGAAAGACAATTCAGAAACCTAACAACACATTTAGATACATTCAATTCACACATTGGTAAATATTTATAGGAGCACTATCAAAAAAATGAGTAAAACTATGTATACATACCATATGTATAAATTATACATTTGTTCTAGAATAAAATGCACTACAAACTGCTTATCTCCTATCTCACTGCCACTTACAGTAGGCAGTAAAAATCTGACAGATCTGACAGGTTTTGGACTAGCCCATCTTATCATGGGAGATTCT